>NC_133124.1:187893528-188133528 GCF_048418815.1 Hemitrygon akajei | reverse complement strand
TTCTCATACTTCCCTCAGAGTTGTAGTGCAAGTTGATAAAGCTGTTAGGGATCCATATGTTATATTGACCTTCATTAGATAGGGGCTTGAGTTCAGGAGCCGTGAGGGAATGTTGCAGCTCGATGAAGCCCTGATTAGACCACACTTGGAGTATTGTGTTCAGTTCTGGCCGCCTCATTATAGAAGCTTGAGAGGAGATCTACCAGGACACTACCTGGACTAGAGGGCAAGACTTATGCAGGTAGGTTGAGCTGGGGCTTTTCTCTTGGAGTGAAGGAGGATAGAGGTGTACAAGATGGCAAGAGGGATAGATCGAGTGGACAGGCTGAGACTTTTTCCCAGGACGGAAGTGGCTAATGTGAGGGGAGTGTAACTTTAAGGTGATTGGAGGGAAGTGTAGGGGAGGTCAGAGGTAAGGCCTTTACCCTGAGAGTGGTAGGTGTGTGGAGTGCCCTGCCAGCAGAATTGGTAGAGGGGGACACATTAGGGGCGTTTAAGGAACTCTCAGGGTAGAAAAAGGTGGAGGGCTAGGAGGGAAGGGTTAGATTGATCTCAGAGTAGTTTAAAAGGTCGGCCCAACATCGCGACCCGAGGGGTCCGTACTGTGCTGTTATGTTCTGTGAAAATAGGGAGCGACGTCCCTGAACACAGGGAGATTCAGATCTGGTGGATAGTAACAAGGAGCAGCTTTGTGACGGGCACCAAGAGATAAAGTGTTTATAGACTGCTTCATTCAGCCAGAGGCTCTGCTCTGAACCGATCATTCAGCCTCGCAGCAAGCGAAGCACATTCGCTTTCACAACATAGCCATCTCTTCGGGCTGTGAATGAATGGGACAAGACCCTCACTGTGATGTGCCACAATCGGGGGATCTCACATGCCTCGTCAGAAGGACAGTGCTCTTGTGTGCAGATCCACCTGCACGTTGCTCCTATCCTGTGACTTGTTTTCCTTGTTTGTCCCTTCCTCCTGATGTCTGCGACCCCCCCCCCCCCCAGCAGTTCCACTCAGAATAATTTTGCACCGTGACTCTTGCAAGAATTATTCTCTTCAACCTGCCCCCGCCTCACGCTCGAGACCTGGGTTCGATCTCAGCCTTGCCCAATGTCTACATAGAGTTTGCACAGTTTCCCCGTGACTGCGCGAACCCCTCGGCAATGTTCCCTCTAATTTGTAATGACCAGTGCGTGCAAACATCTTGCGCTGTGCAATTTTTTTGCCCAGTGACAACAACATGTGCGCACTGAATTTCATAGTGATGCTCATTATAACAGCTCCCAAAACCCTGCCAATAAGAACTTTGTTCTCCGCTGGGTTTGATCGTTCTCGCTCTCGTTCGTCTGCACTCTCGCAAAACGTACGTAGCAGGCCCGTAGCAGCTTTTGCACACCGACCATATGTGATTTGTTTGCTAAATGATGTTTTAAAAAGTCAAGTTTCTGAATATCACTCCACCTCTTCCCACTTGCAAGTTCTCCAGCAACTTTTGCATCATGACAGTACACACAGCTAACACCAGTTTCTGTATCGTACATAAATATCTCTCATAGCTGCACACTCCTGGCCTCATGAGCTTTCCGTGTAGAGATCTCTACTGTTTTATTAAGCCATTCTGCTTTAAATGAACGGGCAATTCTTTTGTGCTTCACACCCTTTGCTTCTTTGGAATTCCACATCGTGAATCAATAATTTCTTCAGTAAAAACAGTATAAATAAGTCATTTCTAAAATCTGCAGATAAATCATCGCAAAGTCCACGTTGTCAACAGCGGCCACGTCAAAAATCAGAATAGGAGATGTGGTTGTGTACGATCGTGAACTATACTTAACGTGCCAATGAGGTAGAGAGTGACAACCTTTTGTGCGCAGTTTAAATTCCTTTGTGCAAGGATGTGTGCGTGTACCTTAGGGGGAACATTGTCCCTCAGGTGCTCCCGATTCCTGAAGCATTAACTCTACCAAGTGATGAAGAGTTCGATCTCTCTCTCTCCACAGATCTGTCCCGGCTTTTCTCAGAGCTGCACTCGTTCCTCAAAGTGCTGGAGACGGAAAGCCTGAGTTGTGTCGCGGAGTCGAAGAAGGAGGCTGTGGCTGAGTTGCTTCAGGAGCTGAACAGAAGTCCGTGCACAGAACACTCCGGCTCCGGTGAGTATTGTCCCTGGGTGATCGAGTGGTCAGGAGACCAGTTCCTGGTCCCTTTGTTTTCATGGTATTCCGGGGGCCTCGGGTCTGAGTTGGTGCTGGGTGGGACTCTGGTTTAGCACGTTAACCGCCGAACGGTGGGACCCTGAAGGTGGAGTGCTCGCTGGGGTCCTGACCTCAGTGCAGGAGCTGCAGTTACGCAAAGAGACATTACAAATGAACCAGGAGCCCCCATCTCTGCTGCTAACACCTTCAGAAGGCTCCGGATCCCCCCTGACTGGCGGAACAACACACATTCAAAGTATGTCCGGGCCCTCCAGTTTGCCCTGACTGCTCCAGCCTTCGACTGAGCTATCATCTCAGCCCCATTCCCTTACTCCATTAATTCTCAAAATAACCTCTGTGTGGGGGTCCCTCAGTAAACTGTTTGGGGTTGGTGATCCCAAGACCCAGGCTCTCTATGTGAGGCCATTTCTTCTCATCTCAGCCCTGATTGGCTGGCCCCTCACCTCCGAACTTTGACCCCAGCCAGTGGCAATGACAGTCTCATATATATACTGCTAAACTCTTAAAGAATTTTTAAAAAGCCTAGTGCTGGAAATATAAAATATTAGGGAAAAAATGCTGCAAAGGCCAGGCAGTATCTGTGGAGAGAGGAAGATAATTAAAGTTTCAGGTCAAAGACTTGATCATCGGTCTTGAGGACTTTAGTAAGTCAAACAGAATCATCCCTCATTTTCTCCAGACTGCAGGGTGTCTCAGCCTAGTCGGATTAATGTCCCATCTGTGGCATGTTCCCAGTCCTAGGAATTGATCTGTATTGAGAGAATTGCATGAGCGAGGCCTGAGCTGTTCACAACCCCCATCGTGTTCTGGAGGCCACCAGGCGGTAAAACAGTTGAAGCGGAATTTGTGAGCAGGGGAGATGGAGAGCCACAGGGATAGGAGAGAGGGGAATGGGAATGAATGGGATTTCCCCATGCACCGATGGGCTGAATGATTTCTGGTATCGGGATAAGTAAGCGGCCACACTCGGGGTGTGATGTCCCCAGGGCCCTTCGCAATAATGGTAAAGGTTCTCATCTTGTACGACAGTACTTCTGTTTTAGGCAATTTTTCCATTTACCTTCTTCACCACAGACATTCAGTGCTTCACATCCAGAACTCGGGCCTCACCCAGCACCGGTATATCCTTGGCATTAAAAAAAATTCCGACTCTGTTTTTGATATTGAAGCGGACGGTCTGGCGTTTCTTCCCGCGTTACTGCCCATCCTCCTGCAGTACCTTCCTGAAAAGGTACACCAGTGCACCGTGAAAAGCATTCTGCCCACGCTCGCAGGAAACGGCAGGGCAGATCACAGCAACCAATCTGCTTTCCTATTGCAGTGCCTCAGTAAAGCCGCCAACGTAACCAAAAATCGCACCCACCCCCAGACCTTCCGACTGCTCTCCTCCCCCACTGGGCAGAAGACCACGAGCCTGAAAGCATCTATCACAAAGCTCAAGGACAATTTCTATGCCACTGCTACCAGACCCTTGAACGGATTTCTTGTACAATAAAATGGACTCTTAACCTCACAATCTACCTCGTTATGATCTTCCATTTTATCATTTATCTGCATTGCACTTTTTAGGTAGTTGTACACTTTATTCAGCATTGTTATTAAGGATGTAGAACAGTACAGCACAGTCAACCCTCAATCTTTTGCCAACCATCTAACCTACTCTAAGATCACTCTAACCCTTCTTTCCTACATAACCCTCCAATTTTTTATCATCTATGTGCTTATCTAACAGTTTCTAAATGTCCCTAATGCAATATATCAGCATCTATCACCCCTCGTGGCCGGGCATTCTGTGCATCACACCCTCTGTGTATAAAAACTCACCTCTGACATCCTCTCCCCCACCCCCATACTTTCCTCTAGTCATCTTAAAATTATACCACCTGGTATCAGCCACTTAGAATCATAGAATTATTGAAAAGTACAGCTCAGAAACAGGCCCTTCGGCCCATCTAGTCTGTGCTGAGCTATTTAAGTTGCCTACTCCCATTGACCTGCACCGGGACCATAATCCTCCATGTCCCTATCCAAATTTCTCTTAAACATTGAAATCGAGCTTGCATGTAGCCCCTGTGCTGGCAGCTCATTCCACCCTCTCACGGCCCTCTGACTGAAGAAGTTACCCCTTGTCCTGGAAAAATATCTCTGGCTATACAGTCGACCTATGCCTCTTAACATCTTGTACACCTCCATCAAGTCGCTTCTTATCTTCCACCGCTCCGCAGAAAAAATGCCCCAGCTCACTCGACCTGTCCTCATAAGGCCTACTTTCTAATCCTCGTAAATCTCCTCTTCACCCTCACTAAAACATCTACATCCTTTAATGAGGCGACCAAGGTGGAATACACTACCTGAAGCTGAAAGGACAGGTTCTACCCCGCTGTTCAGACTCTCGAGTGGACCTCCTGTACAGTAAGATCGATTCTTAACCTTCGTGTTGATATAGAACTGCAACATTACCTCGCGGTTCTTGAGTTCAATTCCCTGACATACCATACACCTTCTAACCACCCTGACATATTACGTGGCAGCCTTTGGGGATGTGTGGATATAGACCCCAAGACCCCTCTGTTCCACCACCCTGTTAAGGATCATGCCACCAACCCTGTATTACTCTTTCAAATTCAGCCTTCCAAAGTGGATTGCTTGTGACTTCTCCGGGCTGGACTCCATCTGAAACTCGCTCTGCGTCCTGTCGATGTCCCGTTGTTATCTACAACAAACACCTACACTGTCCACCTCTCCACCAACTTTCATGTCATCTGCCAACTTATTAACCCACCCTTCCATTTCCTCATCCAAGTCATTTATAAAATTCACAAAGGGCAGGGCTCCCAGGACAGATTCCTGTGGGACATCGCTGGTCGCCAACCTCCAGGCTGAATGTGCTCCATCTGCTGCCAATCCTAAAACCACGCAGCCAGGTTTCCCTAGATCCCATACCTCTTGACTTTCTGAATGAACCTATCACGGGGAACCTAATGGAATGCTTTAGTAAAATCCATATTCACGACATCCACTGTTCTACCTTCATCTATGTGCTTTGTGGTATCCTCAAAGAATTCAGTCAGGTTTATGAGGCATTACTTGCACCTCACAAAGCCTTAATCAGATTACGATTCTCCAAATGCTTAGATCCTATGTCTAAGAATCCTCTCCAATAATTTGCCCACCACTGAAGTATGATTCACTGATCTGTAATTCCCGGGATTATCCCTACTCCCTTTCTTCAACAAAGGAATAACGTTTGCCACCTTCCAATCATCTTGTACTACCGTAGCGAGCGAGGACGCAAAAGTCATTGCCAAAGGCACAGAAATGGCTTCCTGCAGTAACCTGGGGTGTATCCTGAGGACTTACCTATCTCAAGCAGCAGGCACAAAACTCAGGAGCATCCATGGAAACAGACCAAGGGTCTCGACTCGAAATGTCGACTGTCTGTTCCTCTCCGTAGATGCTGCCTGACCTGCTGAGTTCCTCCAGCATTTTATGTGTATTGCTTTAGAAAGCTTTGGGATTTTCCTTAATCGTCCTTGCTAAGGCCTTTTCATGCCCTCTTCTGGCATGTGCTGTTGTTTTACAGTTTTCTGTCTCAGTACACTGTGATGTGTATGAACAATGTTCAGGGCACTTGACTAACAAACTGCACGTAATGAAATTGTCGATATAGAAAGTAAGCTCTGGGCTGAGAACCAGCTCCGACACACCCCCTTACACCCTTGTTGGTCCTTTCTTCCCCACTCTGAACTCTGTCTGCTCTCCAGTCAGCAACTGAACTTGATTAATATCCTCCCATGTTGGCTTTCTAGAAGTCCAAATACATCACTTTAATTTATTCTTCCTTAGTTTTGTGCTAGTACCGCCTTAAAAACTCTAAACAGAATCGTCAAACTTTTCTTCCACAAACCATTACTGACTGCCCAATCCCACAGTGGTCGGCTCAGCCTATGTTAGTATTTCTCTGAGGGCAAATCCTCACACCAGCAGTCGACTGGACTGTGATTCCCTGTAGCCTGTCTCCCTCCTGGTCCGAACGTGTTTCCTCTCTGCTCTAGGATCTGTGAAATTTTGGAAGTTAACAACAGTGCATCTGGCATCTCCAGGGCCACCTCCTCCCACCCCCGGGGTGGTCATCATGGGTCCTGTCAGAGCCTTCGAGAGGCTGGAGGAGCCCACCTGCATCATGTACAGCCACTAATTCCAAACTTTTAGAACATAGAGTGGCACAGGACCAGGCCTTTTGTCTCCCTTTGTGCTAACCATGATATGAAATTAATCTAATCCCGTCTGCATGCGATCTGTATCCCTGTCTAAATGCCCCTCAGACACCACCACTGTGTTTGTGTCCACTCCTGCCTCGGCAACGTCTTCCGGGCACCACCACTCTCTGTATTAAATAAAGCCGCCTATTAAATCTCCTTCGAACTTTTCCCCTCCCGCCTTAGAAGCAATGCCCTCTGAGGTACTTGGAAGGTGAAACTTTTGAGGAGGAGGTTGTTTACGAGTGCCCCTTACAAAAGCCGCCCAACCGCGATAGCAGACTAACGAGACCTGTGCCAATTTAGTTGCAGCTGAGGATGCCGACTACATGTTCATGAGCTGTGTCACACCGACAGAGAATCACTGGGAAACGCAGCTTCAGGAGAACGGTGAGTGATATTCCCATTCAGTAGAGACTGTTCGTTAAACCCGCTGAGACACAGGGTTGGTCCCACGAGACAGTGAGCAGTCCCTGGCCCATGATGATGCATGTTGTGTTTCAAAAACAGGAAGCCTGCCCTGCTCTCAAGTAGGAATGAGTTACGTCCTCACCCCCTTCCGATCTGTCCCCGCAACCCCCTCATTCGCCCTCCCCCACGTTTGGTGGTGTTGATTAGGTCCTCGATGGTCCTTAACAGTCCTGTCGTCCCACAGCAAAGGTCCGGAACGTGTTGGAAATCATCGAGGATCTGGAAGACGTCCCGTCCAGCTACCTGGCGACGGATGAGTTTCAGATGAAAGTGGTAAGGTCAAAGTCCAGTGTGAGATTCGATTGCAGGCTGGGCGCGAGGGCCGAGTCGCTGAATCCCGTGCAGACAAGAGGTGGGCTGCGAGGGAGGGAGGGAAGGGAAGCAGAAAACGTACCGTGAGGAGTCCACCTCCTCGGTGTGGGGGACGTCTGCCGAGAAAGGCAGAAACTTGGAAGCGGGTTTCTTCGGCACCGATAGGGATGGTGTATTACGAGTCGGCACTGATACCCGGTGTCTCGTGCGTTGGCAATACCGTAGGCAGGGGAGCTGCAAACCCCAGGGCCCAGTGACCAGTGAACTCATTGTGTGACGGGGTTCTGCCTGGGTACGCGGAGGTCTGGGAGAGTCGCGCTGGCTCCGGGTTGGCTTTGCCTTGCCTCACAGGTCACTTCTGGCGAGGAGCCGTGGACATGTACAGCAGCTAGGACAGGTCCTCTGCTTCTCCGTCGGCTGGACGAAGTACGAAGAAAGTACTAGCTTCTTCCAGCTGGCATTTCTGGAGGAGGAAGTCGCCCTGAATTCAACAACGGGGGAAAATCAAAATCTGCAGCTGCTGGGACCCCGGGCTACAGACAGAGACTATAAAGATCGAGCAGCCTGGCCTGATGCCCAGGGGTACTCCGGTCAGAGGTGATGACCATGAAGGGTGTCAGCACTTCTGAAGGCTACAGATGAGAAGAATACAAACAGGCTTTGCCCCTCAGGTTGCGTGAGGTTAGGACATAGCTTAAGGGTGAAAGATGAAAGACTTAAGCGGAGCCTGAAGGGGACGTCTTCACTCTGAGGGTGGCGAGAGTGTGGAATGAGCCGCCAGAGGAAGTAGTAGATGCAGGTACATGGATGGGGGGGATGGGGCTAGGCCGAAGATCAGGTCAGCATGGACTAGATGGGCCAAAGGGCCTGTTTCTATGTTGTCACACAACTTTCAGCTCTGCAGCTCCTCACCAAGTGAAACAGCTGGTGACTAGACATTCACGGCACCGAAGGGCCAGGCGACGACCATCTCCGGCAAGAGACAAGCTAAGCCCCGAACCTCACATTCCCCTCACCAAATCCTCCGCCATCAACATCACCACCGGCCAGAAAACCAAACGCACCCGGCGCAAAGCACATGGAGTCCTGCGTTAAGGAGCTCAACTCCTGATTCGCAGGGGCCTTTCTCCGGAGGAGGGCAGCTGTCACCAAACTTGCTACCGTCCCGAAGCTGCACCCGACTCAGCCACTGTTCTCGCTGACTCCCAAGAGCCGGCATGGACTCAGAGGGCCAACCTATTTCCTTCTGAGTCATATAGGTAACGGATAAAAGTACTGTCTTCGGTGATACGGCTTGGGTGTTGCCTGCTTGCAGTGGCTATGGAACCGGGAAGCACCCTGGCAGTAACTGAAGAACTGCGCTCCAGACCCAGCCAAGCTGACGAAGGGTCTCGGCCCGAAACGTTGACTGCTCGTTTCCACGGTTGCTGCCCGACCTGCTGAGTTCCTCCAGCGTGTTGTACCTGTTGATTTGACCCCAGCATCTGCAGAGTACTTTGTGTTTACCAGCCAAGCTGGGTGTGTCCTCTTGTACAATGTCCATTCTTTGACTGGCCAGTTGACGGGAGGTGTCACCAACAGCACTGATTCTTCGAACAATTTGGGATTGGCAGGATTTAATGTGCTGCTGATCTGCTGAAGGCCTGGTGCAGGGCTGAGTGAGAGAAAGTATCCGGCTGTGACTGAGCCTGCAATCAAAAACCCAGGCCTTTAGTCTCTGCACACTGACTGTCTGGTAGGACCTCATCTCCAGATAGAACGTCGACCATAGAACGGTACAGCATGAGATCAGGCCCTCCAGCCAGAAATGTCTGTACTGACCATGGTACCAGTTTAAACTATTTTCATCTGCCTGCGCATGGTCCATATCCCTCCAGGCCCCGGGGGCACAAGGGAGTACAGATGCTGGAATCTGGAGCAACAAAACAATCTGCTGGAGGAGCTCAGTGGGTCAAGCAGGGGGTTTGCTAGCTGGGAAGGAACTGGACAGGGGGATACAGGGTATGATGCGAAAGCAGGTGAAATCAATGGGTCCACCTGTTTGTGGATCAAGGTGAGAGATAGAAATGAGAAGTGTGGCATTGGGGGGTGCTGTCTAGTTGATGCTGTGGAGGGGAGTTCTCCTGGTGTTCTGAGATCTGGGGAGGGTGGCCTGCTCTTCACTGGAAAGGTCAGGGTCTGGGGGTGGTAGGAGGAAGTGCTGAGAGAGTTTTAGCCTGCCCTCTGCAAGGTAGAGGTCAGTCTGCCAGACTACAGCGATAATCCTTGTCTGATAACCTGCCCTTTCAAAATTCATATTATATATGTTCTCTTTCTATTATATATATAGATACCGATAGATAGATAGATTATAGAATTATGCTCTCATATATAAAGTCATAGAAAAGTACAGCACAGAAACAGCCCATCTACCCAATGTGGAACCATTTAAACTGCCGACTCCCATCGACCTGCACTGGGACCCACAGCCCCTCCACACTCCTACTATCCATGTACCTATCCAAACTCCCCTTACATGTTGAAATTGAGCTCACATGTACCACTTGTGCTGACAGCTCGTTCCACACTCTTATGACCATCTGAGTGGAGAAGTTTCCCCTCATGTTCCCCTTAAACTTTTAGCCTTTCACCCTTAACCCATGACCTCTGGTTGTAATCCCACCCAATCTCAGTGGAAAATGCCTGCTTGCATTTACCCTGTCTATACCCCTCATAATTTTGTATACCTCAGTCAAATCTCCTCTCAATCTTATACGTTCTAAGGAATAATGTCCTAGCCTTTTCAACCTTTCCTTATAACTCGGATCCTCCAGACTCGGCAACAGCCTTGTAAATTTTCTCTGCACTCTTTCAACCTTGTTTACATCTTTCCTGTAGCTCGGTGACCAAAGCAGCACACAATACTCCAAATTAGGCCTCACCAATGTCTTATACAACTTCACCGTAACATCCCATCTACTGTACTCAGTACTTTGATTTATGAAGGCCAATGTGTCAAAAACTTTCCTTACAACCTTATCAACCTGCGACACCACCTTCAGTTAATGATGGACCTGTATTCCCAGAAGCCTTTGTTCTGCCACACTCCTCAGTGCCCTATCGTTCACTGTGTAAGACCAACCCTGGTTGGTCTACCAAAGTCCAACTCCTTGCACTTGTCTACAGTAAATTTCATCTGCTATTTTTCATCCCATTTTTCCAGCTGGTCCAGATCCCACTGCAAGTCCTGATACCCTCCTCACTGCCCACTACTCTCCCAATCTTGGTGTCAACTGCAAATTTGCTGATCCAGTTAACCACATTATCATTCAGATCTTTGATATAGATGACAAACAGCAACGGACCCAGCACCGATCCCTGTGGCTTTCCACTGGTCACAGGCCTCCAGTCAGAGAGGCATCCCTCAATTACCATCTCTGGCTTCTCCCGCAAAGCCAATGACTAATCCATTTTCCGACCTTATATTGAATGCCAAGTGAATGAATCTTCTTGACCAACCTCCAAGTGTGGGAACTTAGCCTTACTAAAGTCCATGTAGACAACATCCACTGCCTAGCCTTCATCCACTTTCCTGGCAACTTCCTTGAAAAGCTCTAAAAGACCAGTTAGACATGACCTACCACGCACAAAGCCATGCTGACTATCCAAATACTCATATATCCGGTCTCTCAGAATACCTACCAGTAACTTTCCCACTGCTGATGTCAGGCTCACTGGTCTATAACTTCCTGGTTTATTTTTATTTATTTATTGGGATTAAATGCAGAGTAGGTCCTTCTAACCCTTCGAGCCATGCTGCCCAGCAAACCCCCAATTCAATACCAGCCTAAACACTGGACAAGTTTACAATTACCGATTAGCCTACCAACCGATACATCTTTGGACTCTGGGAGGAAACTGGAGGAGCCAGAGTAGTCCCGCACGGTCACGGGGAGAACGCGCGAACAGGCGGTGGTGGGAAATGAACCCAAGTGTTGTGCTGACCACTGTGCCACTGTGCTGCCCCGCAGCAGAACAACATCAGCAATCCTCCGTACCTCTCCGGTCGCTACGGATGATTTAAATATCTCTGGCAATTTCTGCCTCTCACGGTGTCCAAGGGAACACCTCGTCAGGCGCTGGGGATTTAGTCACCCTGAATAAACACCTCCTCCTGTCTAGGGTCCATGAAGTTGATGCCGCTTTGCCTCACGTCTATAAACTCTGTATCCATCTCCCGAGTAAATACCAATGTAAAAAAATTATTTAAGATCTCCCCCATCTGCTTTGGTTCTACACATGAATTATCATTCTGATCTTCCAAAGGACCAACTTTGTCCCTTGCAATCCTTTTGCTCTTAACACATCTGTAGAAACCCTTAGGATTCTCCTTCACCTTGTCTTCCAGAGCAACCTCCTTTTAGCCCTCCTGATTTCTCTCTTAAGCATTCTCTTGGATTTCTTGTACTCCATTAGTACCTCATTTGTTCATACATACCTATACTTGAAAAGCAATTTCTCTCTTTTAATTTCTCACTATCTCTTGAAAACCAAAAGTCCCAAATCCTGTTATCTTTACCTTTTATTCTGACAGCTACATACAAGCTTGGTATTCTCAAAATTTTATTTTGAGAGTTATAGATATATCTAATGTATATCTATAACTATCTACCTGTCTATCTTTGTATGAATATATATGAAATTCCAACAAGATTTATATATATAAAGCTTGTGTATTTTATTTATATATACTATACAGTACATTAGTGGTCACCAACCTTTTTAAGCCCAAGATCCCCTACCTCGGCCTTAGTGAAAGGCGAGATCGACCCCAGATCGATTAGTTACACGCATGCGCACTGGGACAGAAAAGACCGGAAGTAAAACCCCGCAACCTGGAAGTAGAAATAATGCATAAACACCAGGAGTACCCACCCTCTTTTGCACCACGGACCGGTTTAATATTGACAATATTTTTGCGGACTGGCTGACGGGGGGGGGGGGGGGATGTTAAACACGACAGGAATACAGCGATACTCGAAGCAATTTAGTTTTCGCGGCTTTCAGCACTTAGCTGCTGTCCCGCGCTGCTCACGTTTTTCCGCTGAAAAACTCAGCCGGTTCGTCTTTAAGTGCGGGGTGCTTGGACTCACTGAAGCAGTTTTGAGGGCTTCGTTGCCTCATTAGACAGCCTCCCGGCCCAAACTCCAGCCTCTGCCCGCCCACTGCCAGATGCCCTGGCTAGGTGCGGCTGGTCGTGGGTGGGGTGAGAGAACAAGGTCAGGGCCGGGGGTCCCCGTGCTGGGGCCGCGGTGGGCGCAGACCAGAGAGAAGGAGTGGCTGAGCGAGGAGAGCGACAGGCCCACATCCACCCCTCTTGTAGGATCTATCGGCCGACAAAAGTTTGTTTCAGTAGATCGCAGCGAGGTAGCTGCTCTGCTACTTACGAAACCTTGAGCCCGAATTAGGTCGTCTGCGAATATTTTAGCACCGGGTTCCCCACGAACATTCGGTGTGCTAAACAGGTTCAGAGGTGGCGCCCATCTGTCTGCGCTCCAGGCCAGTACCAACTGCACTTCTCGCCGGCCGCGCTCCGGGCCAGTAGCATCAGCGGTTCTGGCCGGCCGCGCTCCGGGCCAGTAGCATCAGCGGTTCCCGCCGGCCGCGCTCCGGGCCAGTAGCATCAGCGGTTCCCGCCGGCCGCGCTCCGGGCCAGTAGCATCAGTGGTTCTCGCCGGCCGCGCTCCGGGCCAGTAGCATCAGCAGTTCTCGCTGGCCGCGCGAGGTGAACACTGGCGCGAGGGTGTCACTGCCTTTAGGCGATTGATGACCTCGTGTGGGTTCAAGTTCAACGGGGAGCGTGACAGGTAATGAGGGAAGGTGCAGCTGACTCATATCATTTCCTCGCGGCCCGGTGGTTGAGGACCACTGAAGTACCCTGTGTAGTGCGGGGCGGGGGAGCTACACGCATCCGCACTGGGCAGAAAGAACGGAACTAAAACCCCGCAACCCGGAAACAATCTCTCAAAATTATTTGTGTATTTATTTTTCTTTTTTTTTGGGATCTACTGGGAAAGTCTCAAAGATCGACCAGTCGATTGCGATTGACAGGTTGGCAATCACTACTGTACATGCTTGAATATTATATGTGAACTTGCAAACAATTGCAAAATAAATTTTCATTAAAGGAAACTGTTGACCAGGTGATGCATCAGCATTGGCTGCATTCTGGTTCAAGGACAGACTGCAGTCTTTATATGTTCATGTATTGGCCCTTTCCCATTTCTCTTTTCCCCTCTCCCCTTTCCCCTCTCGTCTCTCCTCTCTCTCCCTCCCCTTTTGCCCTCTTTCCTTTTCCCCGCTTCCCACTTCCCCTCTTCCCTTTCCCCCATTCCCTGTCCCCCTCCCCTGCGGGTGCAGTAAAAAGCCCCTGTAGTTCTGGCCCGGACTGATGACGGAGCTGACGCAGAAACTCAGCTTTCTGTCTGTATCCCCCGGGGCCACTGCATCCAACAGCCAGCAAGTAGAGTAGGTCACAGCCTGTGCCGCCCTGTTCAAATCCACTCCACTCTGTGTCCTCTCCAATGGGGCTTTGGGAGGGTGTAAACATGTGTTTCTGTTATCAGCCTTTGTGTGTTGGAATTATGGCAGGGGTGATGAACTCAGTGTGCAGATTATTGAAACACAGAAACACAGTGCCCTTCTATCTTTCTGTGTCAATGAAGCCTTTCTGTCATTAAACACAGAGGAGACCTTTGTTTATCTGGGAGGATGAGGTCCCCATTCAGGAAGGATGAGGTCACTGCAACTCATTTCCCAGTCTCATTTGTTATACGGCGCAGAAACAGGCCATTTGGCCCACCTCCTCCATGCTAACCTACTGCACTTATCTTCCTTACCAAGCACTGGGTCTGAAGCTTCCTGTGCCTTGATGATTCCCAGTAGCCAGCCGGCTGCAGAGCCTTTGCCGAGAATCAAAATGTTGTGTTGAAGCCGAGATGAACCTCTACAGCTGAAATCCCAGTGAGATTTCAAGGCCTATGGGGTAACCGGGCATTCAAAAGTTATCCAAATTAGCACCGTCTTATATGATGTGAAAGTTTTTGTTTAGTGGCAGCGGTACAGTGCACAGACGTATAAATTACTGTCAATTACTGAGTAAATAAATAGTCTGATAATGAACGAGTAATGAGGTAGTGTTGGCGGATCTGATGGGTGGAGGGGAAGAAGCACAGGCTGCACATGTGTATTCTCTCTCTCTCACTCACACTCAAACACACACACACGCAGAGTCACAATAACCTCACGCCTGGCGCACACACCACACTGCACACGCAGACACCGCGTGCAAACTGTACAGGCACATACACATTGCAAGCCTGCGCACCACAACTATGTACAGTATATGCACACACACGCACGCTAAATGTTCAGAGGAGGTGTGTGGGGCAAACTTTTTATACAGAGAGTGGATATGCTGTCGAGGGGGGCATTGGAGGCAGATAAGATAGGGATGCTGAAGATTTTTTTAGGCACGTGAATGTGTAGGGAATGGAGGGGATACGGATATTGTGTCAGCAGAAGGGATTCACTTAGTTGGGCATTTAATCGACAATTACCGTTCATAGTTCAGCACCACATCGTGGCCCAAAGGGCTTTGTCCCTGTGCCGTTCTCCTCTGCGTTCTACGTTGAGAAGACAATCTCTTCGTGAGAGGTTCTGTGACCCGTGCACTGAAGGGCCGTTCTGGCTGCCGTTGAAAATCATAGCTCAAAAAATTTTGGAAAGATAGCTTTGTAGTGAATTTTATAAAGAAATTTGATTAGAGATGGTTTCCATTGGGGATCAGCCAAAGTTAGGGGTCTAATTTTGATGTAATTAATCTAATAGAGACGTGTTTTAACCATGATCTGCTCAGGATGTGAAGCTGCCTTCTACCTCATGGAATATTCGAAGTAAACAGAAAATGCTTAAGGGAAAAAACTGTAATTGGGTGGTGTCGATGTGAGAAGAAATATTACTTCTACGTTTCTCATCTAAGCAGGAAACCCTTGTTAGTTTTTTTATAACCTTGAATGTTCTAAATTGTATAGGTCTTCATTCCCAAGCATAGTGCCATATTACTGTCATTTCAAAGCCTTGATAATAAAGTCTATTGAATGTTTATTAAAAAAAATTTTTTAAAAGCACAGCTCAAAATGGGCCGAGGAGCCTCAGCGGATGATCCGTGTGGTTCCCTATCCAAAGTGCGGCATTCCCAAAGGAAGAGCCTCCCAGCAGTCCTTTCTGAATGCTGAGCTGTATTGTGTATCGTGGGCACAGACGTACACACGTAGCCATTTGTTGCTCATTCATGTGCCCGTACAAGAGCCTCCTGAATGCAGCTATTGTGTTTGCCTCCACTTCCACCCCAGGCAGCACGTTCCAGATACCCACATGCCCCACAAATCTCCAAACTTACCCCTACCTTCACCTTAAATGTATTCCCTCTGGAATAAGACATTTCGACCCTGGTAGAAAGATACCGACTGTCTATTCTGTGGCCTTCCGTCATCTTATAAACTTCCATCAGAACTCCTTCAGCCCCTGTCGCTCCAGGGAAAACAACTCAAGTTTGTTCAACCTCTCCTTAATCCAGGCGGCACCCTGGTAACCCCCTCTGTACCCTCTCCGATAATGGGGCAACCATAATTCAATGCTGCACTTCAGGTGTAACTTACAAGCTGCAGCTCTTGAACCAGATGCCTCAACTAATAAAAGCAAGCATCCTATACACATTATTATTACCATGTCAGGCTGTGTAGCTATTCCCTGTTCCCCCCCATGCAGTCGGAAGAGTTACGTTGATGGCGAAGGAGGCTGCAGCCTAAGCAGTGATCGGTAACCCTGAGGAGCTGGTGCTGAAAACTCTACTGTCTCTAACCAGTTGTCAACCACAGTATTTGCTTTTCCAGATGAAAGCAAGTTTAATCTTCAAAAGGGGCTCGGAAACTCTCAAGAGAAGGCGAACGCCCTGTTTATAAACACTGCCTGCTTCCTCAGCCTGGGTTCTGATGCTGCACTGATGCTATCAGGCACAGGAAATCAATAATACTTAATGTCTGGACAACTTGCAGCCAAACAAGGAACACCCACATAAACAGAGAACATATCAAAGGCCATTAGAGCCACCAAACGCTAATCACTCTGACTGACCCCGTAATGACTAGAAGCTTCGCATTCCACATCCCGACTGCTCTGTGACAGGGGGCAGATTGTTGGTGATAAAGGTTCAAAAGATTGAGAGAACGTCCCAGCAACTGGCTGGTCCACTGGAGGTGTACCACACTTGTCCCAGGCATCGCACTGGGTGACCCTGCACTGTCCCAGGGATCGCACTGGGTGACCCTGCACTGTCCCAGGGATCGCACTGGGGGGCTCTGCCCCGTCCCAGGGATCGCACTGGGGGGCTCTGCCCCGTCCCAGGGATCGCACTGGGTGACCCTGCACTGTCCCAGGGATCGCACTGGGGGGCTCTGCCCTGTCCCAGGCATCGCACTGGGTGACCCTGCACTGTCCCAGGGATCGCACTGGGTGACCCTGCACTGTCCCAGGGATCGCACTGGGTGACCCTGCACTGTCCCAGGGATCGCACTGGGAGGCTCTGCCCTGCCCCAGGATTTGCATTGACGGCCCGACATCTCGGAGGGAGGCAGTGAGGGACGGTTGTAGAAGTTCGGGGGTTGTAGTACTGAGGCCGGGCCACAGTGTCGGCGGTGCAGTGCTGGGGGGGAGGGGGGGCACAGTTGTTGAGGTGGGGGAGGTACTGAGTGAGGAGCAAAGCCAGGGCTGTGCGACTGAGACGTAAAGAACCGCATCGTACCACGCACACAAGTTTACGAGTACTCTTATTAGCCACCTCTCCAGGACTTCTTCATGGCCCAACATCACTATTTGAACTTGCTGCTGCCGTGTTTCCCAGAAGCTTCGGAATAAACAAACCCTCACTTCATTTAGTTCCAGGGGAACATCAGTCAGCTTCTTCCGCCGATAATCCTCTCACCTGAGCGCACTATTACTTTATTACTTCAGCCTTGGCGTATGATCTTCCCACAAGTTCTTTATCTGTAGAATGCTACAAACTGAAGTAATGGGAATTGAATTGACTTATTACTTACATCCTTCATAAACACGAGGAGTAAAAATCTCTACGTTTCTGTCTAAATGTGCAATTTATAGTAATTTATAATATATAGCATGTACAACAGGACAGTCAATGTAACATAGAGATACCAGCGTGAGTGAGTCACTCTGGTGGCCCGGTGGAAGAAGCTGTCCCGGAGCCCGTTGGTCCTGGCTGTTACGCTGCGGTACCGTTCCCCCGGACGGCAGCAGCTGGAATCTCCGGTTGCCTGAGTCTGATCGCATTATTTCCTGAGCAATAATGGAGGGACTCAGCAAGTCAGACCGCGTCCATAAACAGGCACAAAGCCGTGCGAGGCTCCCCAACCCCGCTCGAACAACTTCCTGCAGGAGAACCGAGTGCTTCCCTGCAGGAAGCTGCAAGGGATCAGATCACGAGACCCCACAGAGGACAGTGAAAACCGCCCAGAGCATCACCGGAGTCTCCCCCACCCCCCAGCTATTTGTGACACTTAGAGCAGGAAGGTAGGCAGGTGGGGGAGTGAAACGTCTTGGCCTGAAAGAGCGACTGTTCATTCCACTCCATGGACGCTGCCTGACTCGCTGACTTCCTTCAGCATTTTACGTGGGTTGCTCGAGATCTCTTGCATCTGCAGAATCTGCTTTGTTTATAGTTTTCACTTCTTATTAAACTGTATTTTAGAGATACAGCACGGTGTCAGGCCCTTGTGATCCAACAAGCCCACGCCGTCCAGTTTTAGCCAGATAACTTGCTAACCGTACATCTTTAGAAACTAGAGCACCCAGAGGAAACGCAGGCAGACACGGGGAGAATGCATAAACTCCGTACAGACAACAGTGGCATTGAGCCCGAGTCACACTACCGGTGCCGCCATTATTCCCTTTAGTTTGCTCATTTCTGAGGAGCTGGCCCCACGAGCTGCATTACCCCCCAGGTGCCGAGTTTTTCTGCTGAGCTGGAGGGAGCCCGTGCTCTCACCTCTGGCCTTGTGACAGCTCGTCTCCGGTTGGAGCAGTTCTGCGGAGTTTGCTGGTCACTTGATGCTGCTGGGCTGGCCACAGAAAGACGAAGTCTGTGGAGTTATACAGCAGGGAAACAGGCCCTTCGGCCCATTGACTCTGTGCTGGCCATCGTCCACCCCATTGGCACTAATCCAGCATTCATCCCATTTCACTCCCCACAGATTCTAGCCCTTGCCCACGCACCAGAGACCAGGTCTGACGCCCACCTCGCCTGGGAGGTGGGAGGAAACCGGAGCACGCAGGGTGACCCACGCGGTCACAGGGAGAGCGTGCAAATTCCACACAAACAGCACCAGAGGTCAGGATTGTACCTGGCTCACTGAGACCGCGCTGTGCTGGTTTCGTGAGAATGAAGGTGTTGATCTCCAGGAGGGTTTTGAGACGCAGACCACACTTAGTGGTGCTCCCTCTATAACCTTTCCGCTGCTTTCAGTGGCTCCCAAACACGTTACCTTTGGCTTTGGTGTAACTCTCTTCATTCTCCGAATTTTACCGACCAAATATCGATAGAGCGGAAGGGAGAAGATGTTTGCAATAGTGAGAGTCTAGACCAGAGGGCACACCCTCAGAATAGAAGGACGCCCCTTTATAACAGAGATGATGGAGAATTTCTTTAGCCAAAGGGTATGTTTAAACCAGAGCTGTACTGATTAAATGGGACACATCAGGGCAAGTACATTTGGACTAATTAAGCAGCTGCCCCATTTAGCTGAAGTTTCGTGGAAACAATTAAAAAGCTATAATAAAAACTAACTACCATTTAACTGAGTAACCAATTATGTACAGTGGATTCTGGTTAATTAGGCCAGCCGCTTATTTGGGACAAGTCTTAAAGAACAAAAACAAATTGTGAAAATTGCCGGGATTCTCTCTGTTTATTCGGGACACTCTGCTGCTTAATTGGGGCAGGAGGCTTGCCAAACGGGCTCTAACTAGCGTCAGTCGTGTGCACTTGTGTGGCTGTTAGATGCTACACCATGCTTACAGCAAGCAGTTCTTAAGTAGTTACACACATGTTTGTATTGAAAAAGCAGTGATTTTTGCCACTGATCGTTAGCGAGCGAGGAAATAAGCAGTAAGACAATTCAAAACCTCTTTGCTCACTGTGGTCCTAAGCATTCAGGCTTGGAGGTGCCCGAAACGGTTTCATTACTTCAACAGGTTAGGAACTATGAAGAATTTGAAGGGATCGACAGTTGTCTTGAATGTTATCTTTGGTCCTCACCAGATACTCAGCTCTCACCTGTGGCTTCAGTAGGTTTCAACAGGTACATTTAATGTCAGAGAAATGCATACAACATACGTCCTGAAATTCTTTTTCTTCAGTAACTCTTTGATGTGACACCAATTAACCGGAATCTACTGTATTTAAATGAAATACAGAACAACTTAGAACACTACCAACACTACTACAGTACTATAAATCTGTGTATTAATTCCTAATAGTTATCAACAGAGGATTCGTCCAGTGCTTGCTACTGTGTTCTTTTGATTGAGTGAAAATGAACAAAACCAGCCTCGACCCCTCGTGCAGATAATGGACTGCCTTCCACACAGTGACTTTAGTGATCGCATCCTACGAATCTTCGTTCCCATCGCAACATTCAAGATGACTGTTGATACTTCAAATTCTCCATAATTCGTTTGTCGGTGAAGTAATGAAACCGTTTCATTTTCACTCCCGGCTGTTTCTGGCGTCTGCAAGCCTGAATGTTTAGAACTGGAGTGGGCAAGACAGTTCTGAACTGTCTAACTGCTAATTTCTCACTAACTATCCGTGACAAAAATCACTGCTTTTTAAACACAAACACACGCAACTGACACCTACTGAAAAACTGTTTGCTCCAAGCACTCAGTTTCTAACAGCCATCTAAGTACATGCGACTGAAAACAGTTAGAAATTGCTCGGCAACAGTCTCCTGTCTCAGTTAAGCAACATGGGGTCTCAAATAAACAAAGGGAATCACGGCTATTTTCTTTATTGATTTTTTGGTTTTTTTTAAGAGTTTTGTCCCAAATAAACAACTGTCTCAATTAACCAATGGCCCAATTTACCAGAATCCACTCAATTTAAAGTAGAGGTTGATAGGTCCTTGATTAGAAAGTATATCAAAGGTTACGGGGAGAATGGGGTTGAGAGGGGAAGTTGATTCCATGCTCGCTGAGCCAATGGCCTAAATCTGCTCTTTTGTCTTATGGTCTCATGGTCTTCTCCTCACAGGGCCCGGCTGCCACTCCTTCCATTCCGGCTCATCTGCAGCAGGTCCACGCTGACGACTCGTACGAGGAAACAGACCCACTCTGCTTCGTTGCCCACTGCTCGACAGGTGTGTTGGCGGGAGAGGAAGCCTCTTCTGGAGACGTGGACGATATCCGTCCTCTGAATCTTGGGGGTAATCCAGAAAATGGCTGGTAAATTGCTGAGCTGTTGCGGAAGACCTGGTCTTTCTGCGTGTCCGTGGGCCCCTGTTGTCAGTGGAGGTCTTGCAGTAAGTTGGTGTAGGGAGAAAGTCTTGAATTACAGCTCTTCGGCTGTAATTGGCTCTGCTCCATCCAACAATCTTTTCTCCCAAGACCTCAAACTTTTCCCCATCACGTATTGGTCCAGTTCCCTGCTGAAGGTGATAATGGAGTCTGCCTCCATCACATCTACACACTGAGTGCCCCAGATTCCAACTAGATGGTGCATGATAAGTTTAGTTCATTCCCTTTTGACACCCGTGACCTTAAGTTCTCAGTCCTCTGCACAAGGGAACAGACTTAATACATATTTTATCAAAGCTCCCCTCAGCCATCTCCTCCAGAGAACAGACTCCGTAATCTTCATAAGTAGCCAGATCCCTCATCCCGAGAACCATTCTTGTTCCCGGATCCCTGTCCTTTTCCCCCCTGTCTCCATTGGTAAACCCCAGAATGGTCTTTGCCTTTCAAAACTGCTTTCTCCTGCCCTGCCACTTCACCACTAGTGGCCCCAGTCGTGCACCCAATCCAACAATCCAAGCTGATTTGATAGCTTTGTGGCCAGGTCTGCAGATGATACAAAGGCAGGCGGAGGGACAGGTAATGTTGAGGAAGCAGAGAGACTGCAGGAGGTCTTGGACAGATTGGGAGAAGAGCAAAGTGGCAGGTGCAAGATAGTGTAAGCATGGTCATGTAAAAGGATAATGCTGGAGCAGAGGGCTGATTCTCAGAGTAGAATGATGTACATTTAGAACATAGAAGAGAAAGGATGTGGAGGCCAAGCCATTGTGTATATTTACACTGGAGGTTGAAAGGTTCTTGATTAGTAAGAACATAAGAGATTACAGGGAGAAGAAAGGAAAATGGGCTTGAGAGGGAAAATAACTCAGGTGTGATTGAATGGCTGAGCATACTCGATGGGCTGAATGGCCTAATTCTGTTTCTATGTCTTATGGTCTTACAGAGTGTGTTGGTATTTTCAGGGGGTCCCTGGGGCTGTTTCAATATTTACAGGGGATCTCAGGGAGGACACCAGTATTTATGGAGGGTTATGTTCTAGGGAGTGTGTTGATATTTAAAGAGTGGCCCGGGGGTAGGTGGGGGTTTGGGGTTCCCTGGGGAGTGTGTCAGTATTTACACGGGGATCTCAGGGAGGACACCAGTATTTATGGAGGGTTGTGTTCTAGGGAGTGTGTTGATATTTAAAGAGTGGCCCGGGGGTAGGTGGGGGTTTGGGGTTCCCTGGGGAGTGTGTCAGTATTTACACAGGGATCTCAGGGAGGACACCAGTATTTATGGAGGGTTGTGTTCTAGGGAGTGTGTTGATATTTAAAGAGTGGCCCGGGGGTAGGTGGGGGTTTGGGGTTCCCTGGGGAGTGTGTCAGTATTTACATGGGGATTCAGTTCCTGGCAGTAGGTCTGTTTGTACAGAGCCGGGAGGTGCCTCAAATGAATGAATTTACATGAACCATCCAGGGATGTTCCACTATTTCATAGGGGTATTGTTTTTGGAAGTCCCCGGGGGAGGTGGGGGGTGACCTTGTTTACCAGGTATCTTTGGTAATGTGTAAGTATTGACTGAATTCTTCCAGTATTTACAAGGTTCCTTTGGTATTGTGGTTTATTAGAATCAGGTGACATAGGGTTGAATCATTGTGGGTAGAGCTAAGGAACTACAAGGGTAAAAAGACCCTGATGGGTGTTATATATAGACCCCGCCACTAAACATTAGTAAGGATGTGGTTTACAAATGACAAAGGGAGATAGGAAACGCATGCCAGAAGGCCATGTTACAATAGTCGTGGGGGCTTTCAGTGTGCAGGTAGATTGGGAAAATCACGTTATTGCTGGATCCCAAGAGGGGAAGTATCTAGAATGCCTATGAGATGGCTTTTTAGAGCAGCTCGTGGTTCAACCCACTAGGGGATCAGCTATTCTAGATTGTGTGTTGTGCAATGAACTGGAATGGATTAGAGAGCTTAAGGTGAAGGATCCCTTCGGAGCAAGTGATCATAATATGATAGTATTCACCCTGCAATTTGAGAAGGAGAAGCCAAAGCTCGATGTATCGGTGGAGTAAAGGGAATTACTGAGTGCTGAGAGAGGAGCTGGGCATATAGATTGGAAGAGAACACTGGCAGGGATGATGGCAGAGCAGCAATGGCTGGAATTTCTGGAAGCAATTCGGAAGGCACAGGATAGATACATCCCAAAGGGGAAGATGCATTCTAAAGGCAGGATGTCACAACCATGGCTAACAACAAAAGTCAAAGCCAACATAAAAGCCAAAGGGAGGGCATATAATAGAGCAAAAATTAGTGAGAAGTGAGAGGATTGGGAAGCTTTTAAAAACCAGCAGAAAACAACTGAAAGTCCTAAAGAAGGAAAAGTTGTAAGATAAAGGTAAGCTTGTCAATAATATTAAAGAGGATGCCAAAGGTTTCTTCAGATACATGAAGTGTAAAAGGCAGGCGAGAGTAGATATTGATAAAATGGAAAATGATGCTGGAGCATTAGTAATGGACAAGGAAATAGTGGATGAACTGAGTAAGTATTTTGACTCACTGTGGAAGACACAAGTAGTGTGCCATCAGGGGGCAGAAGTGTGGAAAGTTGCCATTACTAGGGAGAAGGTTCTTGGGAAAATGAAAGGTCTGAAGGTAGATAAGTCACCTGGACCAGATGGACTACACTTCAGGGTTCTGAGGGAGGTGGCTGAAGAGATTGTGGAGGCATTAGTAATGATCTTTCAGGAATCAAATGACTTTGAAATAGTTCCAGAGGAATGTTAAATTTCAAATGTCACTCCACTCCAAGACGGGAGAGAGGCAGAAGGAAGGAAACTATAGGCCAATTAGTCTGACCTCAGTGGTTGGGAAGATGTTGGAGTCGATTGTTAAGGATGTGGTTTCAGGGTACTTGGAGGCATATGATAAAATAAGCCTTAGTCAGAGTGAATGGGAAAATCTTGCCTGACAAATCTGTTGGAATTCTTTAAAGAAATAACAAGCAGGATAGACAAAGTAGAATAAGTTGATGTTGTGTACTTGGATTTTCAGAAGGCTTTTGACGAGGTGCAATACATGAGGCTGCTTCACAAGCTAAGAGCCTGTGTTATTACAGGAAGGATACTAGCATTGATAAAGCAGTGGCTGAATAGCAGGAGGCAAAGAGTGGGAATAAAGGGAGCCTTTGCTGGCTGGTTGCCAGTGGCTAGTGGTCTTCCACAGGGTCTGTGCTGAGACCACTTTTTACATTATATGTCAATGACGGAATTGATGGGTTTGTGGCCAAGTTTGCAGATGATACGAAAGCAGGTGGAGGGGCAGGTAGTTTTGAGGAAGTAGAGAAGCTACAGAAGGACTTGGACAGATTAGGAGAATGGTCAGAGAAGTTGCAAATGGAATATAGTGTATTGTCATGAACTTTGGTAGAAGATATAAAAGGGTCGACTATTTTCTAAATAGAGAGAAAATTCAAAACTCTAAGGTGCAAGGGGACTTGGGAGTCCTTGTACAGAATTCCCTAAAAGTTTATTTTCAGGTTGAGTTGGTGGTGAGGAAGGCAAATGCAATGTTAGCATTCATTTCAAGAGAGCTAGAATAAAAGAGCAAGGATGTAATGTTGAGGCTTTATAAAGCACTGGTGAGGCCTAATTGGAGTATTGTGAATAGTTCTGGGCCCCTTATCTAAGAAAGGATGTGCTAACATTGGAGAGTGTTCAAAGGAGGTTCACAGAAACGATTCTGGGATTGAAAGGTTTGTCATATGTCATAAGGCTCTGGGCTTCTTCTCACTGGGTTTCTGAAGATGAGGGGTGATGTTGAAACCTATCGAATGTTGAAAGGCCTTGATAGATTGGATGTGGAGAGGATGTTTTCTATGGTGGGAGAGTCTAAGACCAGAGGACACAGCCTCAGAATAGAGGGGTGTCCTTTTAGAATGGAGATGAGGAGGAATTTCTTTTGCCAGAGAGAGGTGAATCTGTGGAATTCACTGCCACAGGTGGCTGTGGAGGCCAAGTCATTGGGTATATTTAAGGCAGAGGTCGATAGGTTCTTGATTGGTCAGGGCATGAAGGGAATTGAGGAGAAGGCAGGAGATTGGGGCTGAGAGGGAAAATGGATCGGCCATGATGAAATGGCGAGCCGACTCAATGGGTCGTGGCCTAATTCTGCTCCTCTATCTTATGGTCTTTTTATTGTCACATGTACCAAGATATATCAAAAACCTTACCTACATACTGTTCATATCATTAAACAGTGTTTTGAAGTAGAACAAGGTAAAAAAATAACAACCCAGCCTGGGTACAGCCAATCTGAGACCAGCGTTGTAACAGTTGTAAAAATTTTTGCGGTTTTTAAATTGTAAAAGCTACGGAGGAAGTGCAGATAAACAATAAATTGAAGATCACAGTGAGGTGGATTTTGAGATCGAGAGTGCATCTTATTGTTCGATGGTCTTATAATAGTGGGATGGAGGCTGTTTTTGAGCCTGGAGATGTGTGCTTTCAGGCATGATGGGAGAGAGGAGAAGCAACAATGTCCAGGGCAGGTGAAGTCTTTCATTACGTAGGCTCCTTTACTGAGGCAGTGAGAAGAATAGACAGACTGTATAGAGGGGAACTAGTTCTGTGATGGAGTGAGCTGAGTCCACAACTCCCTTGTGGTCACGCGTGGGCTGCGGGAGACTGCCCCTTGCTCTGTGCCCTTTCCCCGAATGGGTTTACTGACAGCATGTCGTTGCCCTGTGATTTCAGACGGCGTGGATTCGGACAGCAGCCACTACGAATCGTACGGGGAAGAGGAGCTGTGCGGCACCAAGCGTGCAGCCTCCCTGCAGAGGATTCCCAAGCACTCTCTGAGCGGCACCCGGATTTGCGGCCTGCTGTGGCGGAAGCAGTGGCTGGGCCGATGGACCAAACAGCTGTTCCTCATCAAAGATCAAGTTCTAATGGTTCGTCTCTGCACGCCGACAGGCCGAGAATCCTGCTGCCCCTTCTCCGAACCAGTGAAAACCCCGACCCAGTCCGTGATAACCATTCGCCCTACGTTCCCAGCATCTCCCCTCGGATTGCAACCCTCACCAGCCAACTCACTCCTCTTTGGCAGAGAGAAGGCAGGGCTTCAGTGCCCTGAGATAGTGCCAGCTGGATTTGGGCACATGCCCCCCTCGCATGCTGTGGTGTTCAGACTGGGCTCGGTTATCTGGGATGGGATTTAACTGGCCACTGCCTATTAGAGACACTCCCTGGCCACAGCCCACCCAAACCCAACCTGACCCAGCCAATCTGAGCCCAGCATAGTCATGGTCAATTGGAGACTCTCCCTGGCTGCAGCCAATCCAAACCCAACCTGACCCAGCCAATCTGAGTCCAGCTTGGCTACAACCAGTCAGAATCCAGCGTAGTCATGGTCAATTGGAGACACTCCCTGGCCACAGCCCACCCAAACCCAACCTGACCCAGCCAATCTGAGTCCAGCTTGGCTACAACCAATCTGTGTCCAGCATAGGCATGGTCAATTGGATTCACTTTTTGGCTGCAGCCAATCCAAACCCAACCTGACCCAGCCAATCTGAGTCCAGCTTGGCTACAACCAATCTGTGTCCAGCATAGGCATGGTCAATTGGATTCACTTTTTGGCTGCAGCCAATCCGAACCCAACCTGACCCAGCCAATCTGAGTCCAGCTTGGCTACAACCAATCTGTGTCCAGCATAGGCATGGTCAATTGGATTCACTTTTTGGCTGCAGCCAATCCGAACCCAACCTGACCCAGCCAATCTGAGTCCAGCTTGGCTACAACCAATCTGTGTCCAGCATAGGCATGGTCAATTGGAGACACTTTTTGGCTGCAGCCAATCCAAACCCAACCTGACCCAGCCAATCTGAGTCCAGCTTGGCTACAACCAATCTGTGTCCAGCATAGGCATGGTCAATTGGAGACACTCCCTGGCTGCAGCCAATCCGAACCCAACCTGACCCAGCCAATCTGAGTCCAGCTTGGCTACAACCAGTCAGAATCCAGTGTAGTCATGGTCAATCAGAGACACACCCTGGCCACAGCCAATCTGAGCCCTACCCAAAAATGGAATTGTTTTGCAATCTGGAAATTTGAACCTAAAGCAGAAAAGTGCTGGAATTTTCTGAGGTTCCCGCCATGAGCCGCATCGCCTGAGCAGGGGAAATGGAGCCAGGGTTTCAGGTCGGAGGCGAGGTCAGGCAGATCCTGTCTCCACAGGCACCGCCTGACCTGCTGAGTGTTTCCTGCACCGGACTTGACTCTGACGCACAGAAGGATCCCACAACTCCAGTTATCATCTGTTTCCAACTCTTACAAGAGGGCAGATGATGGGTTTTGCAGGCAGGTGTAAGGGGCACTCGGTGGCAGGGGTAAGGGACAAGTAGTGAAGTCTGCAGTCCGCGGAAAGGGATAAAGAGCAGGCGGTGTGGTATAAGGGTATACGTAGCTGACCCTGCCAGGAATGGGAGGAGCTGTGATGAGACCTGGGGGGCACCTCCTGTCCACAGTTGGGTAACCGCGCCCGGTTCCTCTTTCCCGCAGTGTTACAAATGCATGAAGGACCAGCAGCCGCTGATGGAGCTCAGCCTCCACGGATCCCGCGTAACGTACAAGTTCAAGCGCAGTAAGAAGGTTCAGCACGAGCTGAAGGTCACGACGGCGAGTAATGAGACCGTGGTGCTGGGGCTGGAGAGCCGTGAACAGACTGAGGACTGGCGGAAGGTTTGGAGGTGTTAGCACCAGAAATTTTCACTTAGTTAGCCAGCAGTGGTTAACCAGTCTAACAACTTTGCATGAATGGCTTACCAGCAGATTAAATTTGATTATAGGTGATTAATTAATATGACTTGTTATATAGGATTGACAATTATTCTAAAGATAATTGGTGTGAATAACTAATACATGGTGAACCCTTTATTATAAGGGATTAATCAACAACCTAGCCGTCTAGAATGAAGGTTGTCCAGAGAATATTAACAGCATGGAAACAGACCTTTCAATCCAATTGGTGCATGCTGACTACAGCATCCTCTCTGCTAATCACAGTTACCCACGTTCAGCCCATTGCCCTCCAAGCCCCTCTGCCCCACATACCTATCAAACTGCTTCTGAACTATTGAATTGCACCCGCCTTGACCACTTCCTCTAGCAGCTCATTCCAGATACTCAATACCCTTTGCGTAAAGAAGTTGCCTCTCAATCTGCTCTCTTGTCTTGTAACTATCCCCTCCAGTTTTGGACTCCCTGCCCCTGAGGAATAGACTTTGACCATCCACCTTAGCCATGCCCCTCATGACGTTATTAACTTAAACTCCCCGCGCGGTCACCTGTCATTCTGCGCTCCAAGGAGTTAAATGTTATTGTGGCCACCCCTCCCTATGGGTCAGGCCCTCCAGTCCAGGCACCATTCTTGTAAATCTCTCCTGCACCCTCTCCAGCGCGACAGCAGCTCTGTGTGAGGGCTAATTTCCAAAGTTACCAGGCTGACGTGCGACTGTCTGCTACTGCGGACCCTTAATCCTTGTTATCGTGGATCTATCACGTTGCCTCCAGTTTGGCCACAGAATATGGCTGAAGAGCCCGTTTAGCTCATGACTAGGATATACATCCTTGTCTTCAGTGAATCAGAGGTCAGTCAAATCTACGTGCAGGAGCCGATACACAAAGAGCAGCAATGACAATTTCTGAAGGAGTCTTCCCTCTCGGGTCCAGTCTGTGATACCAGGCTCCATCATCCGAGGTGTTTCCTTATCAACAAGGCCACTCGATCCTTTCCAATCACGATGATACCTGGGAGTCAGCCCAACACTCTTTGGCTCAAGGTGGGAACCTCAGAGTTTGGGCTGGATGTCTCCGGGCCGAGAGCTACATGTCCGTACACTGACTTCTCCAGCAAAGTCCTAGGGAAGGCGACTGTCTTGACCGCACGCTGCTGGGCTCTACCCTCACCATCTGGTCTATATCGGGATGGGGCGATCCACGGTGTGTTCTTCAGAGCCGAAGCATCATTTCTGCATTTCACCTGCAGTGACTGGAGGAGAGGTTTCATAGAGGGAGAGAGTTATTTATCATCCATCTTTAGGGCTTGTGGGTCATCTGACCCCAGGTTCCAGTAAAAGCTGGCCCTGGAGGGCTTTTTCCATAGGGCTTGGGACGTCTTCAGGTTGTTTACTCGAGCGCCCAGGGCAATTGCTGGGAGGGCGTGAGAGCCCTGGGTCTTTGCTTCTCCTGTGGGAGCAAGGAGAGGGAGTGAGAAGATCCTGGTGGCTGGTCTGGAGCAGAGCGGGGCCGGGTCGTTGTCAGAGAGGCTGGGGTAAGTGAGGAGGTGAGGAGTGACCAAGATGGGGGACAGCTTGGAAGAATGGGGAGCTGTGCAGTGCCATGTTGCGGAAGGGTTTGTGAGGCGAGTGAGGGAATGGGTGTGTCGTGGAGGATTGTGCTCGGAGCGTTTGGGTGCAGAGTATGGGGAGGGACCGTGGGCAATATTGGGGGGGGGGGATGAAAGGGGAAGCCAGAAAGAGGTGGGATTATAGTTGGGTGATGAGGTAGGAACAAGGATGGAGGATGTGGGGGGGAGGGGGGTTGATTTGGGCCCCGCTTCCTGCTCCTGTCATGTATGTGGCAAGCGAGATGGGTACGGGGGTCTCTCTGGACAAGGGTAAAGGGGACTTGGAGCATCCTGTTGTCCCGATGGGACTGCCCTTTACACCGCCTGTCCAGTCTGTGTGCTGCTGGCTGTCACCTTTAGTCTGGTGTTCACATGAGGCCGTAGACCGTGAGCAGAAGAAGCCTGCACCTTGTTCATCCTTCATAAACGGGGCCCTTGGAGCTCAAGGTTAACACAGCATGGAAACAGGCCCTGGAGCCCTGCTGGTCCTTACTTCAGAGCCAGGAGACAGGAAACAGGCTTCATTGGACCTGACTGACTTGTCCTTGACGTTTTTCCTACCATTCCTAAAACGGCATTGCCAAGATTGATTCGTGGAGTCATACACTCACTCAGCATGGAGACAAGCCCCACAGGTCTCTTTATAATCTCTCACCGCTCACCTTAAACCTGCGCCCTCAAGTTTTTAGTTCCCTTCCCTTGAGAAAAAAAGACTATGCCCCTCAGGATTTTTTCAACCTCAGTATCCTATGTTCCAGGGAATACAGACCTAGCCTGCTCATCCTCTCCCTATAACTCATGCCCTCAAGTCCTAGTGACATTTTCATATATCTTCTCTGCTCTCCCTCCAGTTTAACGATGGCTTGGCTAAGGTATTGAAGGGCCTCTGTGAACTGACTGGGCCGGGGCAGGGAAAGACAGTGAATATGTCAAGCTAATGATAACGGGGTTTGTCATTGTGACTGTTCTGTTTTGAATGCGCTGCCTTTAGATCATTGAAGAGGTGAGCAGCTCCGTACACGACAGATCTACACCCTGGGATTCACCAAAGGTGGCAGGCAGGAACCAAAAATCTGCCAGCCACAAGGTAAGTCCGTATCTGAATAACTCGTCTCCTCCTCGGTGAAAGCTCCCCACAACGCTAATTCCTTCATCCTTCAGATATTTGCCTCCACCTCGAATAAATTCGCTGGCCTGGCTTCGACCACCCACTGGGGCAGCCAATTCCAGAGGTTCACCACACTCTGAGAGAAGATATTGCTAAGAACTCTTATTTTGTAATTAGGTCCTGCTAATGTACAACTATAGCCAAATCTCCCTACTCTTTAATTCCGATCCTGTATGATCAAGGCCTACATGTCAGTAGCCTTTTCGACTACTTGTTGTGATTGTGGCTGCACTGGAACACAGAACTCCCTCTGAATTTTGCTCATTTTTAGTCCCTTCATTCAGAGAATAATCTGCCCTCTTACCAAAGTGCATGATCTCACGTTTCCCCTTAAACTGGTTTTGCCTCATTTTCACCCAGTAGCTCAGTCTATCAGTATCCGGTTGCAGAGTCACTATGTTCTCAGCACAACAGACCTTTCCACTTGTTTTGACCTGGAAACCTTGCACTTTGTTCCTTCTATAAGACCATAAGAAGAAACAGGTGCAGAGTTAGACTATCTGGCCCATGGGGTCTGCTCCACCATGTCATCACGGCTGGTCCATTCTCTCTCTCAGCCCTGATCTCCTGCCTTCTCTTCATGCCCAGACTATCAACCTCTGCCTTTAATATACTCAGTGACTTGGCCTCCACAGCTATCTGTGGCAATGAATTCCCTCAGAATTTTGCTCATTTTTTTGTCTCTTCATTCCGAGAATAATCTGCCCTCTTACCAAAGTGCGTAATCTCACACTTGCCCACGATAAACTGAACAATCCTCGTAGAGGGATCTGAAGCATTTCAGGTTCCTGGGTGTCAAGATCTTTGTGGATCTAACCTGGTCCCAACATATCAATGCAGCTATAAAGAAGGCAAGACAGTGGCTATAATTCATCAGGAGTTTGAAAAGATTTGGTTTGTCAACTAAAACACTCAAACTTCTGTAGATGTACCGCGGAGAGCATTCTGACGGGCTGCATCACTGTCTGGTGTGGGTGGGGGCGGGGGGGCTACTGCACAGGACCAAAAGGTGCGGAATCCGGAAAATTAGTCAGCTCTATCTTGTGTACTAGCCTCCGTAGTACCCAAGACATCTTCAAAGACCGATGCCTCAGAAAGGCGATGTCAATTATTAAGGACCCCCATCACCCAGGACATGTCCTCTTCTCACTGATACCATCAGGGAGGAGATACAGAAGCCTGAAGACACACACTCAGCGATTCAGGAACAGCTTCTTCCCCTCTGCCATCAGATTCCTAAATGGACATTGAACTCTTGGACACTACCTCACTTTTTTAAAATATATATTACTTTTGTTTTTGCACTATTTTTAATCTATTTAATATATTTACTGTAATTGATTTAATTATTTTTTAATCCATCTTTTTATTCCTTCTTTCTATATTATCACATTTTCATTAAACCACTACTGCTAAGTTAACAAATTTCACAATTCATGCCGGCAATAATAAACCTCATTCTGATTCTGATTTCACAGACTCACCACTCTTTGGCTGAAGAAATTCCTCCTCATCTCCATTCTAAAAACATCCCCCTCTATTCTGAGGCGGTGTCCTCTGGTCTTAGACTCCCCCACCATAGGAAACATCCTCTCCACATCCACTATCAAAGCCTTTCAACGTTCGATAGGTTTTGAAGAGGTCACCCCTCGGTTTTCTGAATTCCAGTGAGTAGAGGCCCAGAGCCATCAAAAGTTCTTCAAATGACCAGCCTTTTCACCTTGGGATCATTTTCGTGGACCTGCTTTGAATCCTCTCCAATGTTAGCACATCCTTTCTTTGATAAGGGGCCCAAAACTGCTCACAATACCCCAGGTGAGGCCTCACCAGTGCCTAATAAAGCCTCAACATTTCATCCTTGATTTTATGCTCTAGTTCTCTTGAAATGAATGCTAACATTGCATTTGCCTTCCTCGGAACCGACTCAACCTGAAAATGAAACTTCAGGGAATCCTGCACGAGGACTCCCAAGTCCCTTTGCTCCTCAGAGTTTTGAATTTTGTCTCCATTTAGAAAATGGAGTCTACCCTTTTATTTCTTCTACCAAAATGCATGACCACACACTTCCTGACACTATATTCTATCTCTCACTTCCTTACCCATTCTCACAATCTGTCCAAGTCCTTCTGTAGCCTCTCTACTTCCTCAGCATTACCTGCCCCTCCACCTGTCTTCGTATCGTCCGCAAATTTGACCACAAAACCATCAATTCTGTTAATCAAGTCATTGACATATAACATAAAAGGAAGTGGTCCCAACACAGATGCTTGTGGAGCACCATTAGTTGCCGGCCGGTCAATCAGTAAAAGTTCCCTTTATTCCCACTCTTTGCTTCTTGCCAATCAGCCAATGCTTTGTCCATTCTAGTAGCTTTTCTGGAATGCGATGGGCTCTTAATTTGTTAAGCAATCTCATGTGTGGCATCTTGTCAAAGGCCTTCTGAAAATCCAAGTACACAACGTCCTCTGATTCTCCTTTGTTTATTCTGCTTGTTGTTTCTTCAACAAATCCCAACAGATTTATCAGGCACAGTTTTCCCTTAAGGAAACCATGCTGACTACAGACTATTGTATCAGCCACACTATCAGTGTCTTCATCCAAGTGTGAAAAATATTATCAGTGATGCAATCAGCAATATAATTGATATTTTGATCCCTGTAGCACAGCCCCCTCATTACATCTTAGCAACTAGTAACCCACTGATGCCCACTCTCTTGTTTCCTGGTTGTCAGCAAATCTATCCATGCCATGAAATTTTGGGAGGTACTTTACCAAAGCCTTTTAGAAATTCCGTATCATGGAAGGAAGGAATCACAGTGGTAGAGGGAATGAGGAAAGAAGCTGAAAAGCAGAATTTATGAATTACTCCAGGTGCCACATACTAGTCTTTTCAGAAATAGAAAGATAGAACAGATAATTGTATGGCTGAGGAATTGGCACAGGAGCATGGTTTCAGGTTTTTGGATCATTGGAACCTCTTCTGGGACAGGGGCAATCTGTACAAGAGGGATAGGTTGCACCTTAACTTGAGGAGAATCAGTGTCCTGGTGGGGAAGTTTGCTACCTGGGAGGATTTAAGCTCATTTGTCAGGGGGATGAGAACCAAAGCACCAGGCTTGGTTCCTGTGGAGAGACTGAGAGAATACAGGACCGGTACGTCCAGTAAGAAGGAAGGACAAGGATGTCACAAGAGTTGCAAATTTAGTTACGAAGGAATAATCAGTGAAATGTAAGGTGTAGGAAGTTAAAACTGATCAGTGTCCTTGAAGCCTGAGGGATAAAAAACCTCAGGAATGGAATTAGGAGAACCAGAAGGAGCCTTTGGCAAGTAGGAGTAAGGGAGTCCCAAGGTATTTTGTACGTACATCAAAATCACGAGGGTAACAAGGAGGAGGGTAAAGGTTAGAGAACATGGGCGAGGTACTAAATGAGTCGGGGCATGCAGGTCTTTGCAGATTGTGTGCTGAGATAATGAAAGCACAGGGAACAAGCTCTTCAGCCTACAATGTCGTTCTGAACTAGTTAAATTAGAAATCATATGGCCAACTAAACGAACCCATTCTGCCTACACAATGTCCATATCCCTCAATTTCCTGCACATTAAGAGACTCTTAAATGTCTTTATCATACTGTCCTCCCAGGCAGTACATTCAAGGTACCCGCCACTGTGTATGACGCACTTTTCCTGCACATCTCCACTGACCGTAACCCCTCTCACCGTAACTGCATGCTTTCTGTTATCAGACATTTCAAACCTTGGTTAAATATACCAGTTATCAGAATTAGATCGAACGTCACCGGCATACGTGGCAGGAATAATCCAAATAGAACATACAGGGTAAATGGTAGGGCATTGAGGAATGCAGTGGAACAGAGAGATCTAGGAATAACAGTGCATAGTTCCCTGAAGGTGGAGTCTCATGTAGATAGGGTGGTGAAGAAGGCTTTTGGAACGCTGGCCTTTATAAATCAGAGCATTGAGTACAGAAGTTGGGATGTAATGTTAAAATTGTACAAGGCATTGGTAAGGCCAAATTTGGAATATTGTGTACAGTTCTGGTCACCGAATTATAGGAAAGATATCAATAAATTAGAGAGAGTGCAGAGACGATTTACTAGGATGTTACCTGGGTTTCAGCACTTAAGTTACAGAGAAAGGTTGAACAAGTTAGGTCTCTATTCATTGGAGCGTAGAAGGTTGAGGGGGGATTTGATCGAGGTATTTAAAATGTTGAGAGGGATAGATAGAGTTGACGTGAATAGGCTGTCTCCATTGAGAGTAGGGGAGATTCAAACGAGAGGACATGATTTGAGAGAGGGCAAAAGTTTAAGGGAAACACGAGGGGGTATTTCTTTACTCAGAGAGTGATAGCTGTGTGGAATGAGCTTCCTGTAGAAGTAGTAGAGGCCAGTTCAGTTGTGTCATTTAAGGTAAAATTGGATAGGTATATGGACAGGAAAGGAGTGGAGGGTTATGGGCTGAGTGCGGGTAGGTGGGACTAGGTGAGATTAAGAGTTCGGCACGGACTAGGAGGGCCGGAATGGCCTGTTTCCGTGCTGTGATTGTTATATGTTATATGTTATATATGTTATACGTCATGAAATTTGTTCACTTTGCAGCAGCAGGACAAAACATAATAACAGAGGAAAAAATAGTGAACGTAAGTGCTACTGGACGGTAGACTTAAGGCAGCTCACCCTGCTGTTCCTGGGCACTGGTGTAATTGTTGCCCTTTTGAGGCAGGTGTGAACTTCCAGCGATGAGAGATTGAAAATGTCTTTGAGCATCTCCGCCATTCGGTTGGCACAGGTTTCCAGAGCCTTACCGGGTACTCCATCGGAACCTGTCGCCCGTGAGGGTTCACCCTCTTCAAAGACAGCCCGACCTCGGCCTCCGAGATCCCGGGTGCTGCAGGGATCGTCCTAGCTGTGGTTTTATTCTCCCTTTCAAAGCGAGCATAAAAGGAGCTGAGCTCGTCTGGGAGTGAAGCATCCCTGCCATTCATGGCGTTAGGTTTCACGGTGGAGTAAAGAATGGCCTGCAAACCCTGCCAGAGTTGGCGTGCATCCAGTTTCATCTGCAGCCTCATTTGGAATTCTTCCTTAGCTCTTGAAGTAGCCCTCCGCCAGTCGTACCTGGTTTTCCTGTACAGACCTGGCTATGTCTCTCGTACTCTCATAAACCTCTGTCAGATTTATGAAAACTACCCTCCTTATAGCACATGGCTTCTAATTCAGACAGCATCGTGATAAACATTTCTTCACCTTCTCCCAAGCCTCCAGATCAGTCCTACAATGAGGTGACCAAAAATGACGGCAATACTCCAGGTATGAACCAGATGGGGATTGGAACCACTGCAGCAGGACAGATAATGGAGGGGTTGTAGAGAAAGATGTGGTGGAGCCCGAGAGAAGACCTGATGGAAGTTCATAAGATTATGAGAGGCATAGGTAGGGTAGATGGCTGGTATCGTTTCCCAGGGTTGAAATGGCTGATATTGGAGGGCATGCATTTAAGGTAGGAGGGGAAAGTTCAAAGAAGGTGTGTGGGGCAGCTATTTTACAGGGAGAGTAGTGGGTTGTGTTGTCAGTGTTGGTTTGGGAGGCAGATGGGTTAGAGGTGTTGATAAGGCTCTTAGAAAGGAACATGAAGGTGCTGAGGGTGGGGGAGTTCCCTCTCTGTACAGCTCCATTTTAAATGATGGGGTTACATTAACTACCCTCCGATCTGTGGGAATTACTACATGATCTGGTGTATTTTGCAAATCGATAACCTATTTTCCAAGCTGCTGTATTTGTTTAATTACTCTTGTCATTTTCTTGTTCGAAGAGGGACAAACACTTTGGCCCTTTTTTGGTAAAGCATAAACTCTCTTGATAATTTTACTGCCAACTTTATAGCATTGCTCTGTGGATCTAATATTGTCTGGAACTTTGTTAGCAGTGCTTGGAGAAACTTCCCTTCAGTGATTTTCTTCAACATGTTGGCCAAGAAAACCACCCCATGTGCAGTATGCCTTGCGAATTTCGCCTCAGACCTCTATTACAGCTCATTTATCTTCTCTATTTCCTTTGATTTCTGTGTTCCCTGTGATCACCTCCAGTTTCTCACAACTTTTCCTTCTACAGGTGCTGCCTGTCCCATTGAGTCTCCCAGCATTTTTTTTTGTTTTACTATTTGGTAATCTATCAGTATCCCTAACACCACTCTACCACGCTTTCATTTTAACTATTATTCTTACAGGTTAGGTACCTTGAGCATCCAGCTCCCAGATTGCTAAATAGAAACAGACTCATGTTCCATAAACAAGAGGGATATGTACTCCTACCTACTTCTATCTGTTGTAGATAGGAATAAATATCCTTTACTGCTTCACTGCTACCTTTACTGTTCCTGATCTACCTCATTGCAAATGCAGCAAATATTCATAAGATATAGGAGCAGAATCAGGCCATTTGGCCCATCGAGTCTGTTCTGCCATTTCACCATGGCTGATCCAATTTTCCTCTCAGCCCCGATCTCCTGCCTTCCCCCGTATCCATTCATGCCCTGACCAACCAAGAATCCATCAACCTCTGCCTTAAATGTACATATAGATTTGGCCTCCACAGCTGCCTGTGGTAACAAATTCCACAGATTCACCACTCTCTGGCTAAAGAAATTCCTCGTCATCTCTGTTCTAAAAGGACGCCCCTCTATCCTGAGACTGTGTTCTGGTACTAGACTCCCCCACCATAGGAAACGTTCTCTCCACGTCCACTCTATCAAGGCCGTTCACCATGTGATTAGTTTCTATTAGATCACCCCTCATTCTTCTGAATTCTAGTGAAAACAGGCCCAGAGCCATCAAATGCTCTTCATATGACAAGCCATTCAATCCTGGAATCATTTTCGTGAACCTCCTTTGAACCCTCTCCAGTTTCAGCACATTCTTTCTAAGATAAGGGGCCCAAAACTGCTCACAATACTCCCCAGTGAGGCCTCACCAGTGCTTAATAAAGCCTCAACATTTCATCCTTGCTTTTATATTCTAGTCCTCTCGAATGAATGCTAACGTTGCATTTGCTTCCCTCACCACAGATTCAACCTGCAAATTAACCCTTAAGGAATCCCTTTACACCTCAATTCTTTATATTTTGTCTTAGTTACACCTATCACACAGTGGGTGTTGGGTGCATGGAATGAGCTGCCAGCTGAGGTGGTGGAGGCGGGTACAATTTCAGTGTTTAAAAAGTCATTTGGACAGGTATGTGGATAGACAAGGTTGAGAGGGATGTGGGCCAAATGCAGGCAAACAGGGTAAGCTTAAATGTGTATCTTGGCCAGCATGAAGCAGTTGGGCCAAAGGGCTCTAAATTTGTCATTTTAAATTTTGTTCCAATTTTTAAACTATCTACTGTACTGCCTACCATTGTTTCTCTTCTGACTTTTCTAATCCACTTACAGTTCAGTTTCTCTCCTTGCTGAATCTTATTTGAGGTTCCCAACATCCAGTGTCTCCTGGGGCTGGGATGAATCTTGGGAAAAAGTATCTGTCCTTCTTTGGACAAGAAAATGGCCCAGTAATTAAACAAATACTTTGGTTCTGTTTTCACAGAAAAAAAAGCACAAAAATAACTCGGCAGAACTGCTGGGGGCCAAAGGTCTATGAGAAATAGGAATTCAAAGAAATTTGTATCATTTTAACAAGTAATATTGGAGAAATTGATGAAATGTGTCTGGGAATAAGTTGTCAGAATTGCAGGCTGCGGTAAGACTTAGCATGGAAATAGTGCATATATTGATTAATGATTTGCAAAATACTCCAGATCATAGAGTGATCCCCACAAATTGGAGAGTAGCTAACGTAACCTCATCATTTAAAATGTAACTATATGGAGTGGCAAGAAGAATGCTGGGACCAATTATACAATATAGGAGATTATAACACAGGAACAGATCCTTCAATCACAATATTGTGCCAAACTAATGAATGGTAACTAATCCCTTCTGCCTGCACGTAGAGTCATAGGATGCTACAGCACAGAAGTTGGCCCTTCAGCCCATCTAGTGCATGCCAAAATATTCTGCTTAGTCCATTCTCTGCACATTCATGTAGCTAGCTAAGAGCCTCTTAAACATCTGTATAGTATCTCCCTCCTCTGGCAGTACATTGCAGCACACACCACTCTCTGTGTAAATAACTTGCCTCAAAGTTACCCTCTTAACTAATAAAGGCAAGCGTGCCATACTCCTTCTTTACCCCCCGTAGCGACTTGTGCATTGACTTTTGGGCGGGGGGGTGGGGTGTGATTCTAACCAGACACAGGAAGTGTCGATAGGATTAGACAAAGGAAGCAAGGATTTCTGAAAGGTTTAGTCCTGCTGGAGAGGATGAGGATGAAGCTGGTCAAATAAATGAGGGAGATCCAATGATGTGTTCGAAGTCAAAGCGGTGCTGTGGTGTGGTCACTTTTACCGGTTTACCTGTACGATGCGGTAGCAGGCCCCTGTGGCGCAGTGAGCCCACGCCACGCAACTACGCCAATGTGCCCAATTGACCTACTCACCCTGTCCATCTTTGGAAGGCGGGAGGAAATCAGAGCAGCCAAAGAAAACCCACTTGGCCACGGGGAGAACGTACGAACTCCTTACAGACAGCGGCGGTAATTAACCCGGATCACTGGTGCTGTGACAGTGCTATGCGGTGCAGAGGTTTCCTGCCTCTTTGCTCCAGCAACCCGGTTCCAAGCTGATCTCTGACCCTGTCAGTGTGGAGTTTGCATGCTCTCCTGTGAGTGCGTGGGTTTCCCTGGTTCCCAAAGACTGGACTGGTTGGTGACTTACTTGGCTATTGTAAATAGTGTGTGTGAGTGAGTGAGTGTGTGAGTGAGTGTGAGTGTGTGTGTGTGAGTGAGTGTGTGTGTGTGTGAGAGTGAGTGAGTGAGTGTGTGAGTGAGTGAGTGTGTGTGTGTGTGAGTGAGTGTGTGTGTGTGTAAGTGAGTGTGGGTGTGTGTGTGTGAGTGAGCGTGGGTGTGTGTGTGTGAGTGAGCGTGGGTGTGTGTGAGTGAGTGAGCGTGGGTGTGTGTGTGTGTGCGTGTGTGTGTGAGTGTGAGTGAGTGTGTGAGTGAGTGTGTGTGTGTGAGTGAGTGAGTGTGTGTGTGTGTGAGTGTGTGTGTGAGAGTGAGTGAGTGAGTGTGTGTGTGTGTGAGTGAGTGAGTGTGTGTGTGTGTGTGAGTGAGTGTGTGTGTGAGTGAGTGTGTGTGAGTGAGTGTGTGTGTGAGAGTGAGTGAGTGTGTGTGTGTGTGTGTGTGTGTGTGGTGGCAGCAGACTCCATGGGCCAGGTAACTTCTGTGATGTGCACTGACGGAAGTTTAGTCCAGGGGTCACCAACCTTTTTTGCACCATGGACCGGTTTAATATTGACAATATTCTTGCGGACCAGCCAATGGGGTGGGGGGAGGGGGGTGTTAATCGCGACCAGAATACACCAATACTCGAAGGGGGCGTCCTTACGTCCAGTCTATTCCGCAATTTAGTTTTCGTGGCTCTCGGCGCTTAGCTTCTGTCCCGCTTGCTCACGTTTTTTTCACTCAGGAAATTCAGCGGGTTTGTCTTTAAGTGCGGGGTGCTTGGACTCAGGGTGCCAAAGCAGTTTTGAGGGCTTCATTGCCTCATTAGACAGTCTCCGGGTACGAACTCCAGCTTCCCGCCCGCCCGCCGCCAGACACCTTGGCCAGGTGCGGCTGGTCGTGGGTGGGGTGAGAGGACAAGGTCAGGGCCGGAGGTCCCCGTGCTGGGGCCGTGGCAGTCACAGTCTGGAGAGAGCGAGCGACCGAGCGAGGAGTGCGACAGGGCGCCCGCCCCCCCCCCCCCCCCCCCCCCGCCCGTAGGATCTATTGGCTGACAAAAGTTTGGCTCGAGGGATGACTTTCAGTAGATCGCAGCGAGGTAGCTGCTCTGCTACTTACGAAACCCTGAGCCCAAATTAGGTCGTCTGCGAATATTTTAGCACCGGGTTCCTCACGAACATTCGGTGTGGTAAACAGGTTTAGAGGCGGCGCCCATCTGTCCGTGCTCCAGGCCAGTAGCATCGGCACTTCTCACCGGCCGCACAAGACTGCCGGTTACCCGAGGCCAATCACTGATCCCTGGCGCAAGGGTATCACTGCGTTTAGGCGATTGATGACTTTGCGTGCGTTCAGTTCAACAGTGGGCTGGAGAGGAAATGAAGAAAGGTGCAGCTGACTCATATCGTTTCATATCGCCAAGTCATATCGTTTCCTCGCGGCCCGGTGTTGGGGACCACCGGTTTAGTCAACCAAAAGAAATAGCGTTAGGAGTGAACGGATGTTTTTCAGGGTGGCAAGTGCTGGGTGCTGGGTCCTAGCCCATCAGTGCCTGGGCACGTCTCTTCACAATACACATCAGTGAAGCCAATTGCTCCCAGCTTGGTGGAATTGTGAGTACTTGCAATGACGTCAAGAGGCTTCAAAGTGATTTCGGAAAGTTGAGTGAGAGTGTAACAGGTACGAGCAACTTGGATTTTCAGCAACTCACCAAGGAACTAAACCGGCCAAGTAGTGTCTGTGGTGGGAAATAGAGGGTTAATATTTCAGATCGAGGCGCTTACTCTGGACTGGAGCTTAGGTAGACACCTTAGGTGGAGAAACAGAAAGGCTGCATTTTCTATTTTCTGTGTGTCGAACGTGACAGTGCAGCAAGCAGGTCAGGAGACAAGGGGAGATTGAAGAGGGGGCTGGGAGGCCACCTTGTCGAGCTTTATGGAATCGTGAGTGGTGGGGGAGGTGTACGTAAAGGAGGCCTCAGGCGAAGGTTTTTCACACAGGAGGGTGGTGGGTTCATGAAACGAGTTGTCAGTGATGGAGGGGGGTACAATTACTATGTTTAAAATGCATTTGGACAGGTGAGTTGCAGGGAAAAGTGTATGGAATATGGGCCGAACGCGTACAAAAGTGATTCATGCTTCTCATTCGGCAGAGGGGGCAAAGGGCCATTTTCTCTGGTGTAGGATTCTAAATAAAATGTTGGGCCTTGGTGTAAAAGGCTTTGAGTCCAGGGAAAAAGGGGCTTGGAACGGGCCAGTTGTACAGGGTGTGCTGTCACTACTCCTGAACAACAAGTGGCATTTTGGTCCCGTTAGTGGTTTGGTCCATGGCATAACCCCTGCTTTGGAGTCACAGAAACCAACCCTTCAGCCCATCTAGTCCATGCAGCCTGGTCTTCTACCTAACCCTTTCTACCTGCACCCAAACCATATCCCTCCAAGCCTCTCTCACCCATGTACCTATCCAAATTTCTCTTAAGTGTTACAATTGAACCTGCATCCACATTCCTGCTGGCAGCTCGTTCCACACTCACACCACCCTCTGAGTGAAGAAGATCTCCCCTCAGGTAGGTGAATAGAACTTCATGCGATACTCCACATTTAACCTCATACAACTTCAGCCCAGCATCGCCCCAAGTCCTGTACTCAGTACCCTGGTTTATTTAGGACAATATTTCTCTTTAAGACCCTACGGCCTGTGATGCTACTTTCAAGGAATTATCAAGTCAAGTCAAGTCAAGTCACTTTTATTGTCATTTCGACCATAAGTACAGTACACAGTAAAAATGAGACAACTTTTTCTCAGGACCATGGTGTTACATGACACAGCACAAAAACTGGACTGAACTACGTAAAAAACAACACAGAAAAAAAACTACACTAGACTACAGACCAACCCAGGACTGCATAAAGTGCACAAAACAGTGCAGGCATTACAATAAATAATAAACAGGACAATAGGGCAGTAAGGTGTCAGTCCAGGCTCTGGGTATTGAGGAGTCTGATAGCTTGGGGGAAGAAACTGTTACATAGTCTGGTCGTGAGAGCCAGAATGCTTCGGTGCCTTTTCCCAGACAGCAGGAGGGAGAAGAGTTTGTATGAGGGGTGCGTGGGGTCCTTCATAATGCTGTTTGCTTTGTGGATGCAGCGTGTAGTGTAAATGTCCGTAATGGCGGGAAGAGAGACCCCGATGATCTCAACTGACCTCACTATCCGCTACAGGGTCTTGATCTGTATTCCCAGATCCCTTCGTTCTACTGCACACAGTGCTCAGCCATTTACTTTGTAAGTCCTACCTTGGTTTGCCCTCCCAAAGTGCAACACCTCATGCTCGTCTGCATTACATTCCCTCTGTCATTTTAAAGCGCGCTTTCCCAGTTGGTGCAGGCTTTGATAGCCTTCCTCGCTGACCCCAGTCCTGGTGTCGTCAGAAAATTCGAAGATCTGAATCATTAACACCAATAAACAACAACGGACCCAGCACAGGGGAGAGGACCAACCTTCCATGCGGCAGTGGTTCACCAGGGCGATTCCCGGGAAGTAGGAGAGGTTACCTCGACGAGGCCTGCACTCGTGAGAGAAAGTCTGGAGGGGGGTTGATAGGCTGGATGCAGGGAGACGCAGGAAGCTGCTGGAGGGACTCAGTGGGTCGGGCAGTATCTGTGGCAGTGGAGGAAGCGATACAGGGAGGAGCCTACTTTAGTTGGGAAGGGATCTAGAAATATAAAGTCATGGAGTGCAGAAACAGGCCCTTCAGCCCATCTAGCCCATACTGAACTATTATTCTGCCTGCTCTGGGACCATAGCCCTCCACACCCTTCCCATCCATGTTCTCTGAAATGTTTACGAACAATCAGTCTGAGGATGTGGGGTAAGACTGAGATAAAACAGAATAATGTAGCACAGTCCAGGCCCCTGTTGTCCCACCTTTTTACTGACTCTAATCTAATTCTGTCCTACATAGCTCTCCGTTTTTCTAGCATCCATGTGCGTACCCAAGGTATCCTTAAATGCCCCTAATGTGTCTGCCTCTACTCCCAACTCTAGCAGGGCATTCCACGCACCCATCACTCTCTGTGTAAAGAACTTACCTCAATACTTTTCCGCAATCACCTTAAAATGATGCCCCCTTGTATCAGCTATTTCCACCCCGGGGAAAAGGTCTCTGATGCTCCACTCTGTCTATGCTTTTGTCATCTTGTACTCCTCGATCAAGTCACCTCTCATCCTCCTTTGCAGCAAAGAGAAAAGCCCGAGCTCACTCAACCTATCTTCATAAGACGTGCCATCTAGTAAAGACAAGATCCTGGTAAATCTCTGCATCCTCTCTAAAGCTTCCACATCCTTCCTATAATGAGGCGGCCAGAAATGAACACAGTATCCCAAGTGAGATTTTACCAGGGTATAATAGTTAGAAAGGGTGTATATCAGGGTGAAATACAATGTTGTAAATTGCATGGTCATGTACTCTGGAAGCAGAAATAAAAGTGTGGACTATCTTCTAAACGGGGAGAAAATCCAGGATTCTTTGATGCAAAGTGACTTGGGAGTCCTTGTGCAGACACCCTGAAGGTTAACTTGCAGGTTGAGTCGGTGGTGAGGAAGGCAAATGCCGTGTTAGCATTCATTTCTAGAGGTCTAGAATATAACAGCAGGGATGTGATGCTGAAGCTTTATAAGGCACTGGTGAGGCCTCACCTTGAGTATTGTGAACAGTTTTGGGCTCCTCATCTTAGAAAAGATGTGCTGACATTGGAGAGGGTCCGGAGGAGGTTCACAAAGATGATTCCAGGAGTGAAAGGGTTATCATACGAGGAATGTTTGAGGCTTTGGGTCTGTACTCACTGGAATTCAGAAGGATGAGGGGGGATATCAAATGTTGAAAGGCCTGGAGAGTAGATGTGGAAAGTTTTTTTCCATGGTGGGAGAGTCCAGGACAAGAGGACACAGCCTCAGGTTAGAGGGGCGCCCTTTCAAAACAGATGTGGAGAAACTTCTTTAGCCAAAAGGTAGTGAATTTGTGGAATTTGTTGCTACGTGCAGCTGTGGAGGCCGGGTTGTTGGGTGTATTTAGGGCAGAGATTGATAGGTTCTTGATTGGACACGGCATCAAAGGTTACAGGGAGAACGCCAGGGAGTGGGGTTGAGGAGAAGATAGAAAAAAGGATAAGCCATAATGGAATGGCAGAGCAGACTCAATGGCCTAATTCTGCTTCCATGTCTTATGGTCTAATGCAACATTTTCTCCTGGCTCTTGAACTCAATTCCCTGACTAATGAAGGGCTACATACGACACACATTTATAGCCTCCCCTTTCACCTTGTGTGACAAATTTGAGGGATCTATGAACTTGGACCCTGAGATCCCTTTGTTCCTCCACTCTGCCAAGACCCTTGCCAATATCCCTGCCTTCTGCCTTCAAATTCAACCTTCCAATATAAATCACTTTGCTGAGTTGTGCTGTCTGCCACTTCTCTGCCCAGCTCTGCATCCTCCCACTGCAACCTAAAACAACCCTCCAGACGACCCACAGCTCCACCAACCTTCTGTAATGGCCTTACCATCATAGTCCCATGCACTAGCTAATCATCCTTACAGCGGATTGGTCCCAACTTCACTGACCCCCAAACACACGGCCAAGGTCAGCGAGAAGAAGGACAAAAAGTCCTGCATCAGGTGACATGGCCTCCACCGAGCCTGATCTCAACATCATCAGGTCTGTCTGGGATTACCTGGAGAGACAGAAGCAAGCGAGATGGCCAAAGTCTGCTGAAGGATTGTGGCAGATTCTTGGATTTTCTTACAAAACTGCACAGCTGAGAACCTAAGAGAATTGATGCAGTTTTAAAGGCTAAGGGTGGTCACACCAAATATTGATTTAGCTTTTTACTGTTTACTGCTCTTTATAATAATATATTTTAATATTTATATGCTTCTCATTTCTTTACATAGAGCTTAGAAGTATAGAGGGCTGTGGGTAACCCTAGGTAATTTCTAAAGTAAGTACATGTTCGGTACGGCATTGTGGGCCAAAGGGCCTGGATTGTGCTGTAGGTTTTCTATGTTTATTCCTGATACTACTTGCATTAAAGTAGACACACTTCAACCCATCCCACTTTGCCCGATCCTTTCCCATTGACTCTGTACACACTGCATCGATCGGCACACCCATCTACCATCCCCCCGCCAAACTAGTTTCAACCCATCCCACATCTCCAGCAAACTGCCCCACAAGGCCAAGTTCAGGTGGAACCCATTATTTCTGTACATCATACCTTCTCCACAATAAAGTCCCCATCGAAGTGCAAATCTGAAACCGTGACAACTCGTCCCATTCCTACCCTCACTGACACGTGCGATTACTACCCTTGAGATTTTTCAGCTTCCCACCTAGCTCCCTATATTAGCTCTTCAGAACCTCATCCCTTTTCCTGCCTACATCATCGGCTCCAATATGTGCCACGACTTCTGGCTGCTCACCCTTCTCCTTTGGAATGCTTTGGATCTGATCCGAGACATCCCAGACCCTGGCACCTGCGAGGCAACACTTCATCCTGCGTCTCTTTCACATCCACAGCATCTTATGTCTGCTCCCCTAGCTGTTGGTGGGGGGAGATTTCTTCATCCAGATGTTACTCCTGAGGTGCCCGGTCACTGAAGGTGAGGAACCAGGAGCATGAGTGAACTCCCTAACACCTTAAACTGTCCTACCATCCATTATGATCACACAGGCCTCAACACTTTTCTGTGCCAGTTCCGCACATCCCTCACTTCACCGATTTTTCATCAATTTATCCACCACTTAAAATCTATAAGAACATAAGATAGGGATTGGGCCATTCAGCCCACTGAGTCTGACCCACTATTTCATCATGGCTGACCCATTGCCCTCTCAATTCTCCCGTTCTCCTGCCTTTTTCCGTAACGTTTCATGCTCTGACTAATCAAGAACCTGTCGATCTTCACCTTAAATACACCAATGACCTCTACAGCCGCCACTGACAACGAAATTCCACAGATCCACCACCCTCAGGCTGAAGAAATCCCTCCTCATCTCTGTTCTGAGCGGACATCCCTCTATTCTCAGGCTGTGCCCTCTCGTCCTAGACTCCACCACCAAAGGAAACATCCACTCCACCTAGGCCTTTCAACATTGGATAGGATTCAATGAGATTCCCCCCCCCCCACCACCACCACCACCCCTCGTTCCAGTGGGTACAGGTCCTGAGCCATCTGAGCTTTTCATTCCTGGAATCATTCTCACGAACCTCCTCTGAAATGTCAGCACATCCTTTCTTAAATAAGTGGCCCAAAACGCCTCAGAATGCTTTAAATGAGGCCTCACCAGTGCTTTATAAAGCCTCAACATTACATCCTTACTTTTATACTTAGTCCTCTTGAAATGAATGTTAACATTGCATTTGCCTCCCTCACCACCAACTCAACCTGCAAATTTACCTTTAGGGAATCCTGCACGAGAACTCCCGAGTCCTCTTGCACCTTGCTTACTTTGATTTTTCTCCCGGATTAGAAAATAATCTTTGCTTTTATGCCTTCTACCAAAGTGCACGACCACACACTTCCTGACACTGGATTCCATCTGCCACTTTGCTCATTCTCCTGATCTAAGTCCTTCTGCAGACTCCCTGCTTCTTCAACATTACCTCCCTCTCCACCCGTCTTTGTATCGTCTGAAGACTTGGCCACAAAGCCATCGATTCCATCATCCAAATCACTGACACAACATAAAGAGAAACTGTCCCAACACCGATCCCTCTGGAACACCCCTGGTCACTGGCAGCCAATCAGAAATGCTCCCTTTATTCCTACTCTTTGCCTCCTGCCAATCAGAAAATGCTCTATCCATGCTGGTGTCTTACCTGGAATACCATGGGCTCGTAACTTGTTAAGCAGCTTCACGTGTGGCATATTGTCAAGACCTTCTAAAAATCCAAGTATACAATATCCACCAATTCTCCTTTTCTATCCTGCTTGTTGTTTCTTCAAAGAATACCAACAGATTTGTCAGGGAGGATTTCCCCTTAAGGAAACCATCTGACTTTGGCCTATTTTATCATGTGCCCCAAGTACCCTGAAACCACATCCTTAACTGGTCTATAATTTCCTTTCTTCTGCCTCCCTCCTTTTTTGAAGAGTGGAGGGACATTTCAAATTTTCCAGTCCTCCGGAACCATTCCAGAATCTAGTGATTCTTGAAAGATCATTACTAATTCCTCCACAATCTCTTCAGCCACCTCCTTCAGAACCCTGGGGTGTAGACTATCTGGTCCAGGGGACTTAGCCACCTTCAGATCTTTCAGTTTCCACAATCACAGCCCTGCAGGGCAGCTCTGTGAAAAGAAATCTCCACGCACCTCAGTATTAATTGACTACCCTATATTTTGAAACTAAGTCCCAGCGAAATTCTTCCACTGGTGGAAACATCTCAACATCTGTGCTGTCGTGTCCTATGAGGATCTTATGTGCTTCCATTAGCCCATGGTCTCAACTCCTTTGAATACAGATCCAACTTTTCTCACACCTGTGTTAGGACAACCCAGGAATCGAGCCGGTGAACAAAATCAAACGCCTGGAGGAACTCAGTGGGTCTGGATATGAACAGATCGATGATGTTTTAAGAATCTTGATGGAAGTTCTCAACCCTAAATATTGACCATTTTTCTCCCGCCACAGAGCTGTCAACAGATTGGTTGTGGCTCCACCTTACTTCACTTGCAGTCTCTTGTGTCACCAGCTAACTTTTTGAGTAACCTCTATTACAGTATAGCCTTCCCTAAATAAGACGATCTAAACCATGCCCAGAACTCCGGGGGTGTCTCATTAACATCCTGTTTGTACACTTCAGACACCTTGTAGTAAAAGGCCAAGGTGCTACTTGCCTTGCTAACCACTTGATGCACCAGCTTTGGAAATAGTTATCACTATCATTTTCTTCAGCTCCTCCTTATCCAAGCCCTAACTGACATACGTGCTATATTTCTCTGCAGATACCGCTGAGGGCTACGCGAAGCTTGGAGTCAGACAGATTCACGGGTGAGATGGTGACTGTAAGGGCAGCGACCCACAACACAGGTGAGGCCCGCGCTACTTCAAAGGTTCGAAGGTTCAATTTAATGTCAGGGAAATGTAGACAATATACATCCCGAAGTGCTTTTTCTTTGTAAAACATCCACGAAAACAGAGAAGTGCCCCAAAGAATGAACGACAGTTAAACGTAAGAATCCCAAAGTCCCCCCTCCCGCGTGTAAGCGGCGACGAGCAACAATCCCCCCTTCCCCACCGGCAAAACAAAAAGCGCACCCGCTACTGAGCGCAAGCGCAAGCTAAGCGATAACAAAGACACAGACCTTGCAGTCACCCCAAAGACTATCGCATTTCATCCGGCATTCAGCAACCCACAGGGTCTCTCTCTCTCCCTAATAAGGGAGAGGGAGGGGCCCCCCGTTTACACAGCGAGCAGGAGGCATAACAACCCACTGGTTTACGATGTTAGAAAGTCCGTTTAGTTGCTTTTTACGAGCTCTGTGCCCGAAGATCACGAAGATCTCGGGTCTTCGTGCCCACAGCAAAAGATTTTCCGGCCTCCCCAACGACACACAAGTTTCCTGCCGTGACACCGACCCTGATCCGCCCGTCTCCGGAGCCCTGAGATCTTAGGCTTCCGAACACCAGGCCGCCTCTCGGGCCTACCCCTTGGGGTAGAACAACAGCCAGTCCTGAAACCCCGAGAGCGGGGTCCCATTCCCACAAAGAACCAAAGTCAGCGTGTAACTCCAGGTCAGGGTCTTCAAAAGAACCCTGAAAGTGAAAAAGAAAGATATTAAAGATTATACTTCAGCATTCAAAGATGTGTCTGTCTACCAGCATTCGATAATGAAACTCTGCATGCCGGCTCTCTAAATGTGATGCCCTGTCCTCTGGCAAAAAGAGGTGGCTCTTTGTCACCATGTACAATGGTACAGGAACACAATCCCAGTCTCACCTGAGGATTCACTGGGTCACCTTAAGGTGCTGAAGGTTCTAAAGGTGACCACCAAAACACACTCCACTGATGTCGTGGTAGTTAATAATGTTATTCTTCGGCCACTCAGTTAGCCACACCCACCCAGGAGGAGTTCACATACTATACAAGCAGGGTTATCAATACAGTTGAATTGGAATCCCTGCATGCTATGTGTGTGCTCTGCACCATCCCTCAATGACAAACACAACATCTGCGAGTTGTGGGAACTTGCAATTGTGGTTTTTCTGTTCTGATAGTATTCTGGAGTGATTCTTTGGCGGTAGGGCGCCCTAACAAGACGGAAGGCACAGAGTGTGTGTGTCATAGAGTCACACAGCATGGAAACTGGGGTCCTTCACTCCATCTCATCCCTGCTGACCAAAATGTCTATTTCAGCAACTCTGATTGTCCTGCATTTGACTCATATCCCTCTAAACCTTTCCTATCCATCAACTTGGCCAAACGTCTTATAAACATAACTGTACCCACATCTAGAGCTTCCCCCTGCCAGCTCATTCCATGTACCTGCCACCCTCTGAGTGAAAAACTTGGCCCTCGAGTCCTTTTCACTCATTCCCCTCTCACCTGAATTCTACCTAGAAGAAACGATTGTCACCTTTATCTGTACCACTCATGATTTTTGCAAACCTTTAAATCACCCTTCAGCTTCCTACACTCCAGCCTCACAGCCTCTCCTCGTCCCAATTCCGGTAACACCTTCTTTCCTGCACCGTTTCCAGCTGAAGAACACCCTTCCTACAACCAGGGAAGCCAAGCTGCCCACAGTAGGCCTCACTAACTCCTGTACCCAGTGCCCTGATAGATGAAGGCCAGGTGTGTTCAATACCTTGTTCACCACTCTACCTACCCGTGTCTCCACTTTCAGAGAAAAATGCACATTTACCCACAGGTCTGTCTGTTCTACAGGGCCCTAACCATTTCCTAACCAGTCCTGCCCTAGTTTAATTGCCCAAGGTACTACAGCTTATTCTTATCCAATTTCAATTCTATCCATCACACTTTGGCCCACTTCCCTGCTTGACTGAGATCCTGTTATAATCTTGGATAATCATCTTTTCAGGTCCACTATATCACCAATCTTCTTGTCACACACAGGCTCAATAATTATGGTAACTACTATGTACAAGTGTAGGCCAAACTACTTATAAAAAAAGTAATTTTGATCATTTAATGAAGTTGGAGGTCATTGTAAGCAGCCCCAGCACACTCTTGTAGGACAACCACAAAACACATCTTTTACTCCCCCATCTCCCCCTCCACCCTGCCCCCGCTTTCTGCGGGAATCACTTTCTCTGTGACTACACACACACACACACACACACGCTATAACATAAAATTCCCTTCAAAATTGCTCAGTCAGTGAAGCAGCCCTGCCTCCATGCAACACCACCTATCCGATATTCAGGCAGGGGCTGATAAACATCATTCTCACCGCAACAATCACCTCCTACTGCTGCCAAGTTCACATCAACAATAACCCAGGGGCCACCGCTGAGAGAACACAAGGACAGGCAGAGGCTGTGTTCCTGTAGGGAGCAGCTCAGCTCCTAATGCCGTAGTCTGTCCAACGTCTGCAGGGCATTAATCAGACATGTGATGGAATGTCTGCATCTACGGGCTATTCCCGGATAATGAATGGGTTCCATGCTCTCAGATGTCTGTTAGTTAATTCTGTCCATATGTTGGAAAGTACATAATAACACCATTTTACGGCATTCTAGTGAGTGGCTTCAGAAGCACATAAGACTGATAAGAGAGAACTGTTACTAGAGAGAGAGAGAGGGAACTAGTGCTGCCTTTCATGACAACACATGCACATACGTTGAACTTCAGAGCTCGATAATATTTTGTTGGTGTTTCCACAAGTTGGGTCGAGGTGTCTGTAAATGAAATGTTTGTAACCCTGGACGGCCTGTGCCAAAATTAGAAACGAGAAGATCTGCGGGTGCTGGAAATCCAAGCAGCGCGCGCGCGCACACACACTCACACACACACACACACACACACACACTCACACTCACACACACACACACACACACACACACTCACACACACACACACACACACACACACACACACTCACACTCACACACTCACACACACTCACACACACTCACACACACGCACACTCACACACACACATGGAATGCTGGAGGAACTCAGCAGGCCAGGCAGCATCAATGGAAAAAAAAAGTCCAGTTGACGTTTTGGGCCGAGACCCTTCGGCAGGACATACGGTCGACGTCTCAGCCCGAAACGTCAACTGTATGTTTTTCCGTAGATGCCTCCAGGCCTGCTGAGTTCCTCCAGCACTTTTGTGTGTGTGTGCCAAAACTCTAAAACAGTTTTACAGCAAAGCGGCTTTGGCAGTTATGTGAAGATCAGCTCAAGAAAACTAGCTTTCACTCAAGCAGTGTCATTAACTCGCCAATTTTAAATTCCCAAGCTATTGTGGTAGGATAAGGACATACTTCCATAATGCATGTGGGATGCCCTGCTCCCTTAATGTAACCCCAACACTGTAGGCAGTGCCTCTAATCAGCTCCTTGTCACATACTCTCGGCTGTAATGAAATCCCTTGCTTAAGCGAATTTCACAGAGTGAATGGTACACCTGGTAATAATAAGTACAACAGTAAATAGTCGCTAAAGAGGCAATAATGAGCGAGGAAGGGGAGTTCAGAGTCTGAGAATGTAGAACAGAGAAGGGGAAGTTAGAATCAGAATCAGGTTTGTTATCACTCAGCAGCAGCTGTTCAATGCAATGCATAATACAGAGAAGAAAGCATAATAACGATAAATAGGTAAAAAGAGGCTGGTAGCAGTGGGGGAGAAGCTGATCTAAGTCTGGAGGGAAAAGGGGGTGGTAGAGTGTTGAGGTGTCAGTTTTGAGGTTTTCTTTCAAGTAGCTGGAATGCCAACCTCAAAACTCAAGAACAAGTCTGGTCCAACAGAGTAACAGCTCACCTTTTGGTCGATACCTCGACTAATGCCATTGCACAAGGGCTACTAAATTTCCTGATGAAGGGTCTCGGCCCGAAACGTTGGCTACTCTTTTCTCACGGATGCTGCCTGGCCTGCTGAGTTCTTCCAGCGTCGTGTACGTATTCTTTGATCCACCGCATCTGCGGTTGTATTTTTGTGTTTAAATTTCCTTCCTGTGTGTTTGATTTTTGTTTAGTGTGTTTGAATCAGGGTGCGTGGAAGTGTGCCTGCTTGCTGATGTTGCTCTGTCTGGCGTGCCAGGTTATCTGAAGGTGCTGGTGAAGGACCGCTGGCAGACTCTCTGGTGTTGCGTCCAGGACCAGGTGCTCTTCATGTACAAGGACGGCGGCACGGCTGGCAAGTTACACTTCTCCATGGATCTGCAGGGCTGTGAAGTTAGAGCACAGGCAGACAAGACTCACAGTCGCAGACTTACCATCTCCCATCAGAACAAGGATCTGGCAGTGCTGCAGGTAGGATCTGTAATCGAACTGTGTTTGGCCACCGAGGTTTAACCCCTCTCCGGTGTGAGGCTCACGATCGAAGGGCTTACCCCATAGGTCCATGTGTACCCTCCCCCCCAGAGACACCCCCCGATACACAGCCATTAATGAGACTGGAGATGAAAGATGTACAACGAGGCAGTGTATGGGTGGGGGTTGTGTGTACTGTGTACAACGAGGCAGTGTATGGCTGGGGGTTGTGTGTACTGTGTACAATGAGGCAGTGTATGGGTGGGGGTTGTGTGTACTGTGTACAATGAGGCAGCGTATGGTGTAAGAGGGGGGTGTGTACTGTGTACAATGAGGCAGTATATGATGTAGGAGGGGGTGTGTACTGTGTACAATGAGGCAGTGTATGGTATGGGGGGTGTGTACTGTGTACAATGAGGCAGCGTATGGTGTAAGAGGGGGGTGTGTACTGTGTACAATGAGGCAGTGTATGGTATGGGGGGTGTGTACTGTGTACAATGAGGCAGTGTATGGTATGGGGGGTGTGTACTGTGTACAATGAGGCAGTGTATGGTATGGGGGGTGTGTACTGTGTACAATGAGGCAGTATATGATGTAGGAGGGGGTGTGTACTGTGTACAATGAGGCAGTGTATGGTATGGGGGGTGTGTACTGTGTACAATGAGGCAGTGTATGGTATGGGGGGTGTGTACTGTGTACAATGAGGCAGTGTATGGGTGGGGGTTGTGTGTACTGTGTACAATGAGGCAGTGTATGGTATGGGGGGTGTGTACTGTGTACAATGAGGCAGTGTATGGGTGGGGGTTGTGTGTACTGTGTACAATGAGGCAGTGTATGGTATGGGGGGTGTGTGTACTGTGTACAATGAGGCAGTGTATGGTGTAAGAGGGGGGTGTGTACTGTGTACAACGAGGCAGTATATGATGTAGGAGGGGGTGTGTACTGTGTACAATGGGGAAATGTACTTCAGGGTGAAATTGCCTGCAGTTTGTAACAGGTTTGTATAGAGTGTATAACAAGGCAAATACTGAACAACTGGTGGTGAACACTGGGAGTAGGGTGGGGATAGAAACATGGAATCACTGAGATCCCACTGCACACAGTCCCATCACACACTCTACACAGTCCTGTTACATACCGTACTCCGCCCCATTATACACCGCACACAGCCCTATCCTAAACTGTACACTGCCCCATTACAAACTGTGCACTCTCAGACGCTGTACCCGGCTCTGTTCTGCGCTGTGCAGAGCCCCGTCCACAATCACCCGCAGCTTGTCGAACTGGCCACCACAACACAAACCAGAAAGAGAAGACAGTGAAAACACTCTACGGCACCTGGTGCACTCGCCTTCATGGGCGAGGACGTTGAATATAAAAGTTGGGATATCATGTGCAGACCCCACTTGGAATACTGTGTAGAGTTCTGGAAGAGATTCACCAGGGTGTTCTTCTGCCCAGGATGGAGGGCAGAAGTTACAAGGAAATATTGGAGAGGCTGGGATTATTCACATTGGAATGTCGGAAGCTGGGGGGTGACCTTAAAGAGGTTTATAAAATCATGAGGGGCATAGATAGGGTAGAGAATCTTATTCCCAGGGCAGGGGAGTCTAAACCAGTTCAAGTTGAGAGTGGAGAAACTCAAAGGAGGTCTGAGCAGTAGTTTTCATCCAGAGGGTGATCTGCTCCGAGGTGGTAGAGGCAGATATAATTGCGATGTTTAAAAGTCGTTTGGATGTGTACAGACAGGAAAGGTGGAGAGGGAGAGGGGCCTAACGTGGGCAAATGGGATCATAGATAGGCTTCACAGTGAGGTGGGGGTAGGTACCTGTGTGTGTGCTGTACCATTCTCTGATTCCATAAGGCGTTAGTGTTTCCCTCTCCACAGGCACTGCCTGACGGGCTGAGTGTTTCCAGCATACTTCAAACTCCCTGTATCAGTAGGGAAGAAAGATGCCTGCCCATCGTCCCGTCTCCCCTCCCCGCCCAGGCTCGGGACACTGGCGTCACCGGTCAATGCCCGCCTGACCGGTGGGCAGGGGTCTGGGTGGGTTAGGACTGGGATCTTGTTTTGGACTGGATTATGCAGCCCACACTGTGTTGCCAACAGACCAGCTCGTTGGAGGAGAGGGACCGGTGGCTCAGCCTTCTGCGGACAGTGTGTGAGGCAGATACACAGTCAACTCATCTATACGAAGAGGCTCCACCAGCAACCAGAGCACAGAACGCTCTGAGCAACGGGAACCTTATCAGGTCAGAGAGAGCTCACTACCCTCTGTGGTAATGCCCACAATGGTATTATTCTTGAGATTGGTCCAGAAATTCCAGCTGGCTTTGACTGGAGACCAGACGATGGAGTGACAGAGAATGAACTGTCTGACTTCCTCCATCTCACTGACGTACTGCCCATGGTACAACAGCAATTAGTTAGCCAAAAGTTGTCAAAGATTAAAATATTTGCATCTCTCTCTTTTGGAAGTAGTGATTTGATTGGGTCTGCCTCTGCCTTGGAGTGAGACGCCTTCCTGCTTTTTGTGTTCCGTTGGCCCCAGTGTTCTCTGCAGTGTCTGATAGTGTGTGGATAAGGTGCTGAGATTAAATAGGTTGGTTACTAAGCTGTGGGGTGGGGGAATCTAGTATCGAATAGAATAGAATAGGCATCCGTTAGTCTCGTGAGACCATGGATTTGCGCCTTGGAAGGTTTCTAGGGCGCAGGCCTGGGCAGGGTTGTATGGAAGACCAGCAGTTGCCCATGCTGCAAATCTCCCCTCTCCACGCCACCGATGTTGTCCAAGGGAAGGGCACTAGGACCCATGCAGTGTTGTCACAGAGCAATGTGTTGTTAAGCGCCTTGCTCAAGGACACGACACGCTGCCTCAGCTGAGGCTCGAACCAGTGACCTTCAGATCACTAGACCGAAGCCTTATCCACTAGGCCACGCGCCAACACATAATCCAGTATTGGACCGCTCATCATTCAACAGCAGTTCGAGGAATGAGAACAGAAAATGCTGTGGGTACTCAGCAAGTCGGGCCATGTTGGTGGACAGGAAGACAGAGTTAATATTTCAGGTCGGAGAGCTGTCCTTGTGACAAAGCTGCTTCAACCCTGATTTACCTTCCACACCTCTGCCCAGCCTGAAGAGAGTCTCCTGAACTCTCTTCCAGCATCTGCAGATTTTTCTTGACTTTCATTTACTGAGGATGTTGGCAGTTAGTTTAGTTAGCTGGTTCCTTGTGGCACATCGGGTGGCAACCTTGCCATTTCTTTAGCATTTGGTCTGTCTTTTTATGAGGCCGAGTTGCTTGCTCGACATTCCGCCCAGCACAGATGGAAAGCGTGCCAGGAGCTGGCAGGGTTCGAACCCAGGGCCACTCGTCTCGAAGTCTGGTGCAGATGCCACTACACCACCGGCCAGTATTACTCCATGCCCGTGCTGTCCTGTACTGAGCTCTGGGATCGGGGGTGTAGATCACCAGAGGGTAGCAATGTCAAATAGTAGAGGGCACAGCTTCAAGGTGTACACAGAAAACGGTGAGTACAGTCGGCCCTCCTTATCCGCGAGGGTTTGGTTCTGGGACCCCTCGCGGATGCTCAAGTCCCTTATTCAACCTGTCTCAGTGCGGTGGACATTAGGACCCAGTGGCAGAGATCTGAATCCACAGTGTTTCTGTTCACGAAAGTAATCACGATAACGATTGAATATGAAGTGAATATAAACTGAACATCCTCTACATAGCACCATCCAGAGACAGAGAAGCAGTTTCAGCGACAGGTTACTATCGATGCAATGCTCCTCAGACAGGATGAAGAGGTCAATACTCCCCAATGCCATTAGGCTTTACAATTCAACCGCCAGGACTTAAGAACTTTTTAAAAGCTATTATTAATGCTTTTTGAGATAGTGATTTAGATGCATATCATATTTTTTACTGAGTTAAGTATTGTATGTAATTAGTTTTGCTACAACAAGTGTATAGGACATTGGAAAAAAAAGTTGAATTTCCCCATGGGGATGAATAAAGTATCTATCTATCTATCTAAAGTGGAAATAATAAAGTGATCAGAAAGAGGTGAAAAGCCATCGGTCGTTAGAAAAGCGTTAGGCTACGTTGGTCAATGATCAGAACAATTTTAATGGATAAAGTGAGAAAGGCTCTGCACCGATGAAAGCTACAATTATTACTAAGCAACGCAGTGGTTTAATTATTGGGTTTTGGGTTTTTGATCCTCCACATCAACCCGGCACAGTGGAGAGCGCAATCGGGAACGATCTGTCACTAGATCGAACCCGGCGCTGAAACATAGGTTCTTAAGTGTTTTATATGCATAGAAAGGTAAAATATATACTATATACGAATGCAAACATTTGACTAACTGGCACTAAATAATACCGGATGTACCTGTTCCGACTTACTTAGTAAGAGAACTTCCGATTTTTTTCGATCCCGATCCACGATAACTCACACACATCCTCCCGTATACTTTAAATCATCTCTAGATTACTTATAATACCTAACACAATGTAAATGCTATGTAAAATAGTTGTTATACTGCATTGTTTAGGGAATAATGACAAGAAAAAAAGTCCGTACATGCTCGAACAACGAGTGCTGGAAGAGCACTTCCGGGTTTTCACGATCCGCGGTTGGTTGAATTTGCGGATGCGGAGGGCCGACTGTATCTGGAATGTACTGTTCGGAGTGGGGTGGAGGAAGCAAACACGATAGTGGCACTTAGACAGAGGTGTGAACATTGCAGAGATACAGACCACATACAGGGAGATGGGATTAGTTTCATTTGGCATCATGGTCAACCCAAATACTGTGGGCTGAAGGGCCTGTTCCTGCGTTGTATGGTCTACCCCTTGGGTTAGAGCTAAACACTCCAAAAGTTCAAAGTAATTTTATTATCAATGTACATATATGGCACCGTATACAACCCTGAGATTCATTTCATTGTGAGCACGCTCAGTAAATCCAAGAAACACAATAGAATCAATAAAAGACCACACCCAACAGGACAGACAAACAACCGAAAATAAAAGAAATAATAATAAATAAATAATAAATATCAAGAATATCAGATGATGGCTTCTTGAAAGTGAATCTGTAGGTGTGGGGACAGTTCAGTGATGGGACAAGTGAAGTGAAGATGGTTCCTTCTTCCTCATGGAGCAGTGAGAAGAGAGCGTGGCCTGGGTGGTGGGGGTCCCCGATGATGGAGGCTGCTTTCCTGCGACAGTGCTCCATGTGGGTGTGCTCAGTGGTGGTCTGGGCCTTACCCATGGTGGTCTGGGCCTTACCCATGGTGGTCTGGGCCGTATCCACTACCATTTGTAGGATTTTCCATTCAAGGGTGTTGGTGTTTCCATACCGGGCTGTGATGCAACCAGTCAGTATATAATGCACCGTACATCTATGGAAGTTTGTCAAAGTTTTAGATGATATGCCGAATCTTTGTAAACTTCTAAGAAAGTAGAGGTGTTGTTGTGCTTTCTTTGTAATTGCACTTATGTGCTGGGCCCGGGACAGATCCTCTGAAATGATTACACCGAGGAATTTAATGTTGCTGGTCTTCTCCACCTCTGGTTTCGTCCTCCTGAAGTCAATAATCAGCTCCTTCATCATGCTGATATTGAGTGAGAGGTTGTTGTTGTGGCACCATTCAACCGGATTTTCAGTTTCCCTCTTATTTGCTGATCAGTGGTGTCGTCAGCAAACTTGAATATGGTATTGGAACTGTGCTTAGCCACACAGTCATAAGTGTAAAGCAAGTAGAGCAGGTGCTAGGCACACAGGCTTGTGATGCACCAGTGCTGATGGAGATCGTGGAGGAGATGCTGTTGCCAATCCCAACCGACTGGGGTCTGCAAGTGAGGAAATTGAGGGTCCAATTGCTTTACAAGGAGGTATTGAGACTAAGGTCTTGTAGCTTATTGATTAGTTTTGAGGGGGCGATGGTAGTGAATACTCTGCAGCGCTTGTTACTGAAATCGAGTGTGGGAGTAGTACCCTGCTGATGAAGCAGGTAGATGCAAAGGAGGCTGAATTGTTACCGAAATGAGACACCCAAGGCATATAGTGGGGCTGAGACAGCAAGGAACTGTTCCCACATATATGCTAAACTTGGTTAATCATCTTGCGGTATTAAACTGTCACCAAAAAAGTCAGAATATTAATTTTTTAATTAGAAGTCAAACACAACACTGACTTTCATCAGGGATATCTTTGAATACAAGTCCAGGGAGTTTACTCTCTAACTGTACGAAACATTGATCAGGTCTCAGTTGGAGTACTACATGTAGTTCTGGTCAGTGCACTCCGGGAAGGATGTGATAGTGCTGGAGAGGGTGTGGGGGGGATTCGCCAGGATGGGGTATTTCAGTTGTGAGGAGAGACTGAAGGGGCTGGGTCTGTTCTCCCTGAAGTGGGGCAGGTTAAAAGGGGACAGTGCTGAGGTGTATAAACTTTGGGTAGTCAGGAAACTGTTCCCCATATCAGAGGCAAGTAAAACTAGAGGACACAGGTTTATGGGAGGGGGGAAGAGATCTAGAGAGTTTCTGAGGGACCCTTTTCACCCAGACATGGTGAGTACAGAGAACATACTACCTGAAAGTGGCGTGGAAGCCGAGTCAGTGACAGCACTGAAGAAGTATCCAGGTGAAGACTTGAATCTTTAGTTATAGAAGGCCACGTGGCCAAGTGGTTAAGGCGTTGGTCTAGTGATCGGAATGCTCGGCTGAGGCAGCATGCTGTGTCCTTGAGCAAGGCACTTAACCACACATTGCTCTGCGATGACACCAGTGCCAAGCTGTATGAGTCCTAATGCCTTTCCCTTGGACAACATCGGTGGCGTGGAGACGGGAGACTTGCAGCTTGGGCAACTGCCGGTCTCCCCTACAACTGTGCCCAGGCCTCAGTCAACATCAAAATCAATGGACAGCCGAAGAGAGATATAGAAGGCCAGGGACCAAGTACTAGGAGATGGGGTCACTACTGGTCAGCTTGAAGCTATTTTCTGACTAACATTTGGCTGTAGTGCATGGTTAAAAAGTGGAGATGCATGGCTTCCCTTGCCCTTCCCTCTGTCCTGGCTCCCTGTAGGCCTGCTCTGTATCAGTCAGGGTTGACGTCCGCTACCTTTTCTCGAGATGAAATGTTGACTGTTTCCAGTGGCCTGCTGCTGCGAAGGGTTACAACTCCCAACGCGTACATGGATGACCCGTTCGGCCAAGTGTCCGCCCCAGAGGACAGCGAGAGCGTCTCGTCACACCAACTGGTAGGTCAGGAGAGAACTTTGAAGCTTTTTAAAGAGGACACTTAAATATCATAAATACAGTTTTGCTGACTCAAGGACAAGTAACAGTGTCAAATAATTGTTGACCTCACTAGCGATCTTCATGTCCTGAATATGTTAAAAAAAATAAATGGGAAGTTTGTGACGTTGATCTGTGACTAAGGTGCCTAAATGTCTTCACTTGTTATGAAGACATAAAATCCCGAACGGTGTTGTGGTTTTGCAGAATGCGTAAAGGACAAATCATTTCTCAGAATGTTTCACAGTTGCTCTGACTGTCCTGAGTTTCAGAGGGTGGAGATCTCACCTCTCCTTGGCCAGTGGTGGTCAGTTGGCTACAAGCACACCTTCAGCAGACCCTCGGTGAAGTCCATGACACACTCCCTGTCCTTTGTTTCCCACAGAGAGTCAGTCCACCAAGCCAGGAGCCAGGAAACAGAGGAGGTGCAGGATTTGCGGAGAATTACCAAAGCAGTAAAACGACCAACACAACGAGATACAACACCTTGCCAAGTAGTAAGTGTTGTTCAGACCTGCTGCTAAAACCTGAAACTCCTTCTTTCCTTTCTTCACCTTTAAACAAACGCTGCCACCCAGGACAATCATGAACGGTCCGTTAAATTCCAAGGGGCCCCTTACATAGGAAGTGACCATTCCTCGATGTGGAGTACGGGACGGGAGCCCCAGTGCGGGTCTGCACTGGTTCAGATCCAGATTCAGATTTAAACATCCAGTGGGATCTGTCATTTGCGTTAACAACTAACACCCCAAGGTTGTGCTGCAAGGGGCGCCGTGCATTCCAGCGCCAACATAGCATGACCACAGCAAAACAAACAAAAACAGCAACAACAACAAAACAAAACAAATCTAGACAACACCAGCAAAACGAGTCCCTTTCCCAGCCTCCCACTTACCCATCCAGTTACACACAGACAGGCCACCCTCGGGCCTCTAGTCCATGGCCCCGTACTCTCACGTTGGCGGACATTGGACTCCAACTTTGGATTTGACCTCAGGACTTAGTGGGTTTGACCTTCAGGCCTAGACCCTAGGACTCGCCAATTACAGGTTTGACTTTCGGGCCTCGACTTCTGGACTCGCGTAGACCCCTGACTCCAGTGACCCGGGCCCTCGTGACGCCTTCCAGTCTTCGATATTCCCGCTTCTACCTGAGTTTCGCCGTGCCCCCGGACATTTTACACTCTCAAATGATGGAACCCGACAAATGCAGGGACTGAAGGGAAGATAGGGAAAGGCAGAATCTGGATAACTCCGTGAAGGCTTTTCATCGCAGAAAATGCCGGAAATACTCAAGCAGGTCAGGCAGCAGCTGTGAGGAGAGAAACAGAACAAGTATCTCAAGTCATTCTTAGTTCTGAACTGATCAGTGAGCAGAGTCTTTGAACAGCACTGGAGAGTGTGCAGAGGGGATTGGAAGAAAGGAGCTGCAAAGCTCCGGGTGGAATTCTCTGCCCAATGAAGCAGTGGAGGCTACCTCAGTAAATATATTTCAGACAAGGTTGGATAGGTTTTTGCATAGTAGGGGAATTAAGGGTTATGGGAAAAACCAGGTAGGTGGAGATGGGCCCATGGCCAGATCAGCCATGATCTTATTGACCGGCGGAGCCTGCTCGACGGGCCGGATGGCCGACTCCTGCTCCTATTTCTTATGTTCTCATGGTCCAAGTAAAGTTTATTGTGATTTACACTGGTACATGTATGGACAGGTGCAATGAATAACTTACTTGCAGCAGCCTCACAAGCATATGTCACATAACATGCTCAAGAAAGCAAATCAAGTATATTGTACAAAATTACACGAGCAAGAACATTACTAAGAGAAAGGAAACAAAGTCCCATTGTCGTGAAAAGTGATCATGGTGTTTCTGTAGATTGGGGTTAGGGTTCAAGGACAATTTGGTTGGAAGGTAGTAGCTATTCGTGTTCCTGCGATGTGTTGGGTTGAGTCTCTGCAGCTTTTTATGTTGCCGAGTGTTCAAGTGGCTATACCAGACCACGATGCAACCAGTCAGGATAATCTCAATGCTACGTCTATAGAAGTTTGTGAAGGAGTTTGGTGAGACTGCCAAACCTCCTTAACCTTTTGGCGTAGGTTGATCGTGGGAAATAGGCTAGCAAACTCTTTATTAACTCAGATTATGGGATCTATAGCTTTTCTTGCATTGTAGATTTTTGGTGATTGACTATTATGTTTCCACAGTTTGCTGACTGACCTGTTAAGATTTTTAACTTTGAGTATCATTAGTATCCATTCTGTCAGTAATATTTTGCATTTTTATTTAGTGCTTTTAATTGATGCATTACTTTCCCAACTGCATTTCCTGAAGCCAGATTTTTAAAAACTTGGAGTGAATTTGACATTAAGATGCCCGGAGATGAGAAGGAGCCTGTCAGGAACCAGTCAACACAGACAGACAAGAAAGATTTCAAAGAAGCAATGGATTCCTTGCCTGGTAAGCACGTGTTTCACAGCAACGTTGTCAAACAAAATTTAACACCTGATACAACATAACAACGTAAAACAGTACAGCACTGGACAGGACATGTGGTCTTCAATGTTGTGCTGATCTCGAGGCCAATTCATACTAAATTCCACCCTCATCCACATCCCTTCATTGCCTTCGTACTCACGCCTCTATCTAAAAACCGCTTAAACTCCATCCAACTCCCTGATTCTCTGGTAATTTATGCCAGGCACAACCCTCTGTCTAACAACACTTGCCCCTCACATTACCTTTAAACTTCTCCCCTCTAACCCTAAAAGCATGTCCTCTAGTCTTTGACATTTCTACCTTGGGGAAAAGAATTGCCTCTCATAATTTTAAAAATGTCTATCAAGTGTCCCGTTAGCCTCCAACGCTCTAAGGAGAGGAACCCAAGTTTAAACAAACTTTCCTTACAGCTCCTGCCCTCTAATCCAGGCTCCATTCTGTATACTTCTTGTGCACCCTTTCCAGAGTCTCCACATCCTTCCTAGAATGGGACGACTGGAACTGCAAACGATGCTCCAGTCCGGTCTGACTGAAGTTTTATGTAGCTGCATCATGATTTTCTCACTCTTATACTCAACCCTGCCAATGAAGGCAAGCATCCCATACACCTTCTTCACTGACTTCTTCACCAAGTCAGTGGACGATGGACCTGGACCCCAAGTTTTCTCCATGCCTCAATGCTATTAAGGGGGCTACCATTAATTGTATACTATCTCTTTTCATTTGATACCCTCAAAAATAAATGCAATACCTTAAACTTGTCTGGATTAAACTCTATTTGCCACTTCTCTGCCCACACTTACAACTGATTTGCATCCCACTGTATTCTCTGATACTCCTTTAAGCTGCCTACAAAACCACCAATTTAGGTGTCATCTGCAAATTTGCTAATCCGCCCAGCTAAATCATTGCTGTACACCCAGTGGCTACTTTATTTGGTATACCTGTACACCTGCTGGTTTATGGAACTATCTAAATTGTGGCAAGGCATAATGCAATCTGCTCTATGTCTTATGGGGTTGACTGGGATCTGGGATCAGCCATGATGGAAAGGCAGAGACTTGGTGGGCTGAATGGCCTATGGTTTTATGGTCCAGTGCATAAAAGCATGCAGATTGTCCAGAAGTCCATTGGTTGCTCAGACCAAATATGAATGGGGAAGAAAGGAGATCTAAGTAATGATTGTTGGTGCCAGACAGGGTGGTTTGAGTATCTCAGAAGCTGTTGATCTCCTGGGATTTTCACGCACAACAGTCTCTAGGGTTTGTAAGAGAATGGTGTGAAAAACAATAAACAACCAATGAGCGGCATTTCAGTGGGTGAAAATGCCTTGTTAGTGAGAGAAATCAGAGGAGATTGGCAAGACGGGTTCAAGGTGACAGAAAGGCAGTAGTAACTCAAATAACCGTGCGTTATAACAGTGGTGAGCAGAAGAGCATCTTGTTGAACCTTGAAGTGGAAGGACTACTACAGCAGAAGATCATAACGACTTTATCAGGTACAGGTGGCTCTTAATAAAGTGGCCACTGAGCACACATCACAAACAACACAGGTTCCAGCACGGATCCTTGTGGAAAACCATTGGCCACAGGCCTCCAGCCAAAATAACAGTGTTCCACCCCTCTCCTCTGCCTATAGTGGGCAAGCCTGGTGTAAATCCAAATTTGCAATTCACGCTGCGTCCTTATCTTCTGAATCATCCTGCCGTATCAAAGGCCTTACTGAAGTCCATGTAGATAACATCCACTGCTTTACCCTCATCAAGCTCCATCATCACCCCCTCAAAAACTCAATTAAGACTACATCCACACGACGCCGGATAAATCCGTAACCGAAGCTTTTTCTCTTTGTTTTTACCCTCCGTCCACACTGAAACAGCATTTTTGTCCCCTGAAACCGGAGCTTTTCAGAAACGCTTTCCAGGGTGGGTATTTTTGAAAATGCTGCTCGGGCAGATCAGTGTGGACGGAGTAACCGGAGACTTCTGAAAACGCTATCAGACGGCAGCGCACTAATTCATTGTTTTCTTGAACGCAGCCTAACAATTTCAGAACAGACGGCAACGAGACTGAAGCCAGAAGAGTTAGAAATGTACTCACCAAATACTTAGACCCATAACTTACTGAATAAATAAGTATACTCACTTTGCCGTTTTCTGTCCTTGCTCGTATGAAGGTGGTTTACCTATTTATGCAAGTACTTCTCTGACAACAGATGTGTAACAGCCTAATGTAACATTGTATGGAAATACAAGATAACACTGATGCAGATGTGTTTTATACATTTAACAAGGTGCTTTATTAATGCAACAGAGTTAGTCAGTTTTCCAATGTTCGTCGTCAGCCGGGTCAGACTGCCCGTGAACTCCCTGTCGGTTGCCGCTGTACGCTCCACTATTTGTTTCTTTTTTAGTTTTAAGTTCTCCTGCGCGAGAGCCAACAGCTGTCCGTCGTTTTAAGTTTTTCAAGTCTGTAACTACACAAACGCACACTTTTACCGCGAGATTCGACACCAAACATGTCGCTTGTTTTCGGTAGATGTGTCCTGCGCATGCGCAGCTAGAGGAGATTCGACGAGATCTCTGTTTCAATGTGGACAGAGGTATTTTTAAAAATGGAAAAAGGGAAGAAGGGAATTTTTTAAAAAGGGAAGACACTCCCCTTCATCCTGTTCAAACCCCTGCCTAGCTCCCCCCCATCTCTGTAAACCCTGCACTCCCCGTACTCCCGTTCAAACCCCAACCCCATCACTGTAACCCCTACGCTCCCCATCCTCCTGTTCAGCCCCCTCCCTCGGGAACAACTGCCGATCTGAAGGAGCACATGGCAACAGTGCCTTGATTGCTTGAAGGATTTATAAACAGGGATGGACATTTTGAAACTAAAATGTAGCCTGTTTGGAAGTTAGTGAGAATTCAGTGTAACGCAGAGTCTGGTGTGTGAACAGGAGCTGGTCCCGATTTAAGTACGGACAGCAGAGTCTTGGGCCAGTCCAAATTCAAGGACAGTGGAAGCTAGCTAGCTAGGCAGCCATTACATGTTGTCAGGGTCAAATCCAGAGGTAGCATGATTGAGAGTGGAGCCACAACAGAGTGGGACCTAGTTAAGGAGCTAAGAGAATTGGTGGGATATTATAATCGGAGAATAATCACTACTGACTTGTGTTCTCTGTCACTTCTTTGACATTTTGCTCTTCTGGGTGTTACAGAGTTGGTATCAACAGGTTTTTCACCTGAGTTGATCTGCCATATTGTGGATGTTGCTTCAAGTTAAACTTGCATCCAATTATCATAGGAAGCATTTGTCACACTTCAGTTCAAAGTTCAAAGTATGTATACATTATATAGCCAAATCTCAAGGTGATATAATGTATGCAATGTATACAATTCAATGGTTTCTTTTTAAGACAGTCTCTTCTCTAGCAGTTTTGCTCCCTTGCATTGTCCAAGTGTGTAGGACCAAGGTAGTTTGTCTAGCTCAGTAATTCAAGCTCTGTTTCTTCCTGGCTGCAGAAAAGAAGACCTTGCCGAGGCTGGAAGAGAAGATCCGCCGGCTGGAACAGGCTGTGTACCGGGCGAAGGAAAGGGTGAAGTCAGGCTCCGAGCTCAACCTGCTGTCTCTCAGCAAGACCTTCAAACGAGCCTCCTGTGGACACACACTTGCACTGTTTTCATCAAGCTCGGAGACAACAAATTCTGAGGTTTGTCTCAGCCGTGCAGAGCGAGCTGCGGGTCCTGTCAGTCCAGTCTGCTGCACGTTCTGTCACACTGGAGCACAGTTCCAAGTGCTCGTTGGCCTTGCATACTGCCCCAGTGCCACTTCCCTGAGCTTCCTTGATAGTCACCTCCATGCAATCTTGCATATGCTCAGTGCTGAACCTACTCACCCCATTGTGGTGGGCAATTCCAAAGATTCACCGTGCTGCTGGTGAAGAAATAGTTTCCTCGTCTCAAAGCTGAATCACGAGTCCCTTATTTTCTGTCCATAAGTCATGGGAAATATCAGTTCCATGTTAGTCCTTTAAGAATTTTATTTGCTTCAGCAAGGACACTTCTTGGTCTTCTCAATTCATCGCACTGGTGAACCTTCTGTGCCAGGAACCAATCTGCTGAATTATTGCTGCACTTTCTTTATTGCAGGTATTTTATTTTGCACGGGGTAGAGATCGCACGTTCAGAGACAATATTCCAAGTGTGGTCTCAACAAGATTCTATATAATTGATATAAGGCTCAAGCCCTCTTGCCATACAGGCTGATGTGTAGCTTGCCCTCCTAATTGCCAGTGTACAGATAGGAACAGCCAGGTCCCTCTGGACACTAACACATTTCAGTCTCTTACTATCCCTCTTCCGGTGGATGACCCCATGCTTTTCCATTCCGAATTTCATCTGCCAGGTTCTAGTCATCTCCTCAGTCTGTCTGCACCCCTTCCAGTAGCCTCACAGCCCGCATAGTAACCAGACTGGCGTCATCAGCAAGATAGATATACGCCACCAGATCAGTTCATCCCGATCACTGCCGCAGACCGTGAAGAGCTGGGAGGTTCAACTCTGATCCCTGTGGCCCATCCTGAACATGGTCTGTCTATTACTGCTGCTTTTTCCCTTCCCCACTCCATCGCTCGCGATACCACGTGCTAGAACTTTGTTTAATATCTCTGATATGGCTCTCTTTATCATCTAATCGTGTAATGGGTAAAAGCATCAGGGCCTTGAACAGAGGGGATGAGAACTTCACTCAGCCTCACTCGTCCCAACACCAAACAGTTCCCACAACCTGCAGCATCTCTTTCAGGGACTCCTCATCTCATATTCTCCATATTTATTGTTTATTCATGATATGATGGTTATTATTTAGTTCCTTTGTACTTACTGTGAATGCCCACAAGAAAATGAATCCCAGGGTTGTATATGCAGACACATATGTACGTTGATGATACACTTACTTTGAACTTTGAATGCACTGTGAAGGGTGACCAAAGCTAGGATCTTAATATCCAGGAAAATTCAGGCAACAAAGAAAAGAGATGGGAAGGTGTTGATAGTCAAGGAGGAAATCTGAGCAATATTGGGAGAGCTATAGACTCGGAAAATTGGGAGGTGGAGCAGCATTGTTTAAAGCTGAAAATCATCAAGGAGCAGGAAACATTGATGGGAGCTGACTACAGGCCTTAAATTAGGTTCCCAATGTTTCTTAAGTTTTCATTTACAGTAACATTCTGATGCTCACGGATATGTGCCATGTGAAAAGATCACGAGGAAGAGCTGGCTGAGACAAACGTCTTTCATTCTGAGCTCCGTCGTCTGGGATGCTGATTACGGTCACTGATAGCTTAGCCCAGCTGCTTACAACCACTTTTGGAGTCTTGGACCAAACGACAAGACCTGGTCTTGGCTCCTGCCAGGCACCATGTAACAGACCATCTGTGGCTCGAAACATTCTGGTTCTGATTCTGTCCCCACAGAGGCTGTCCAACATACTGAATGTTTTCAGTCATTTCTGTTTTCAGATTTCCAGTTATCTGCAGTGCTTTTTCATCATCTGTTCATCCTAGATTGGGTAGCGTGCAGTTAGAATAGTAGTGAGATGCTGAAGATGTTCTATAGGTCAGTTGTGGAGAGCGCCCTCTTCTTTGTGGTGGCGTGTTGGGGAGGAAGCATTAAGAAGAGGGACGCCTCACGTCTTAATAAGCTGGTAAGGAAGGCGGGCTCTGTCGTGGGCAAAGTACTGGAGAGTTTAACATCGGTAGCTGAGCGAAGGGCGCTGAGTAGGCTACGGTCAATTATGGATAACTCTGAACATCCTCTACATAGCACCATCCAGAGACAGAGAAGCAGTTTCAGCGACAGGTTACTATCGATGCAATGCTCCTCAGACAGGATGAAGAGGTCAATACTCCCCAATGCCATTAGGCTTTACAATTCTACCGCCAGGACTTAAGAACTTTTTAAAAGCTATTATTAATGCTTTTTGAGATAGTGATTTAGATGCATATCATATTTTTTACTGAGTTAAGTATTGTATGTAATTAGTTTTGCAACAACAAGTGTATGGGACATTGGAAAAAAGTTGAATTTCCCCATGGGGATGAATAAAGTATCTATCTATCTATCTATCTATCTATCTAGTTACTAATACCTCATTGTGCAGGGTGCTTTGGTGAATAGTATTTAGAAAGAGGTTGTCTTGAGGTCAGAGTGCTGTTACTGAGGTCAAAGTGCAGGTCGTGGTGAATGGGGTTTCAGTGACTAGAGTAAGAATAGGGTAACACGTCACTGTGATGTGCCTAAACAAGCAACTTAACTACCTAAGCATGGAAGGCAATGGGTCAAATGCTGAGAAATGAGTTTAATACAGAAGGGTGCTAGTAGTCAGTGTAGAAGAGATGGGCCAAATGAGATTTTATGACTCATTCTCAAAGGAAGATGAAAAGTGAAGTTATTCAATCTAGAGCCAAGATAGTAAATCTAAATGAAGAAAGCTGAAAATATTAGGAGTCAGCTGATAGGATAATGCAAGGAACTTTGTGGAAGAGTGATGGTGGATAGGCGAAAGGCGACATTTAAGGAATGAGTGGAGGAACTACAATTGTCATCCACTCATTTTTTGGTATGAAAACACAAAGGAAAGATTGAACAAGCTGGGGCTTTTGTCTTTGGAGTGAAGGAGGATGGGAGAGGTTGTTTGACGGAGGTGTTCAAGATGAACAGGGGCATAGATGGAGAGCACAGCCAGTGCCTTTTTCTTGGGGTGGAAACGGCTAATACAAGAGTGTTAAGTGTTAAGCTGTGTAACTTTGAAACATTACACTAACTTAAAGGAAGACTAGAGAGTCCAAAATGCAGGTGTAACTTTGACATTACTTTTAGCGAGGCATGCATGTGTCACTTGGTAGCGTCATGACATATGCAATTAATGCAATTTTACATCAGAACCAGAATCAGGTTTATTATCACCGGCAAGTGTTGTGAAATTTGTTAACTTAGCAGCTGCAGTTCAATGCAATATAACCATATAACAATCACAGCACGGAAACAGGCCATTCCGGCCCTCCTAGTCCGTGCCGAACTCTTAATCTCACCTAGTCCCACCTACCCGCACTCAGCCCATAACCCTCCACTCCTTTCCTGTCCATATACCTATCCAATTTTACCTTAAATGACACAACTGAACTGGCCTCTACTACTTCTACAGGAAGCTCATTCCACACAGCTATCACTCTCTGAGTAAAGAAATACCCCCTCGTGTTTCCCTTAAACTTTTGCCCCCTAACTCTCAAATCATGTCCTCTCGTTTGAATCTCTCCTACTCTCAATGGAAACAGCCTATTCACGTCAACTCTATCTATCCCTCTCAACATTTTAAATACCTCGATCAAATCCCCCCTCAACCTTCTACGCTCCAATGAATAGAGACCTAACTTGTTCAACCTTTCTCTGTAACTTAATTGCTGAAACCCAGGTAACATCCTAGTAAATCGTCTCTGCACTCTCTCTAATTTATTGATATCTTTCCTATAATTCGGTGACCAGAACTGTACACAATATTCCAAATTTGGCCTTACCAATGCCTTGTACAATTTTAACATTACATCCCAACTTCTGTACTCAATGCTCTGATTTATAAAGGCCAGCGTTCCAAAAGCCTTCTTTACCACCCTATCTACATGAGACTCCACCTTCAGGGAACTATGCACTGTTATTCCTAGATCTCTCTGTTCCACTGCATTCCTCAATGCCCTACCATTTACCCTGTATGTTCTATTTGGATTATTCCTGCCAAAATGTAGAACCTCACACTTCTCAGCATTAAACTCCATCTGCCAACGTTCAGCCCATTCTTCTAACCGGCATAAATCTCCCTGCAAGCTTTGAAAACCCACCTCATTATCCACAACACCTCCTACCTTAGTATCATCAGCATACTTACTAATCCAATTTACACCCCATCATCCAGATCATTTATGTATATTACAAACAACATTGGGCCCAAAACAGATCCCTGAGGCACCCCGCTAGTCACCGGCCTCCATCCCGATAAACAATTATCCACCACTACTCTCTGGCATCTCCCATCTAGCCACTGTTGAATCCATTTTATTACTCCAGCATTAATACCTAACGACTGAACCTTCTTAATTAACCTTCCATGTGGAACTTTGTCAAAGGCCTTGCTGAAGTCCATATAGACTACATCCACTGCCTTACCCTCATCAACATTCCTCGTAACTACTTCAAAAAATTCAATAAGGTTTGTCAAACATGACCTTCCACGCACAAATCCATGCTGGCTACTCCTAATCAGATCCTGTCTATCCAGATAATTATAAATACTATCTCTAAGAATACTTTCCATTAATTTACCCACCACTGATGTCGAACTGACAGGTCTATAATTGCCAGGCTTACTTCTAGAACCCTTTTTAAACAATGGAACCACATGAGCAATACGCCAATCCTCCGGCACAATCCCCGTTTCTAATGACATCTGAAAGATCTCCGTCAGAGCTCCTGCTATCTCTACACAAACTTCCCTATCTTACACAACCCTAGAGATCGTGGCCTTTAACTTAGCACCTAACTCCATGAACTCACTTTGCAGAACCTCATTACCTTTCCTACCCATGTCATTGGTACCAACGTGGACCACAACCTCTGGCTTCTCACCCTCCCACTTAAGAATGCTGTGGACTCGATCTGAGATGTCCCTGACCCTGGCACCCAGGAGGCAACAAACCATCTGGAAATCTCGTTCTCATCCACCGAACCTCCTTTCTGTTCCCCTGACCAATGAGCCCTCGATGACCATAGCCCGCTTCTTCTCCCAACTTCCCTTCTCAAAGTTCAAACATTTATTATCAAAGTAGTACAAACGATACAACCTTGAGATTTGTCTTCTGACCGTCACAAACAAACCAGAAAAAAGAACCCATTAAAAAAAAGACCGTCAAACACCCAGTGTGCAGAGAAACAAAAAATCATGCAAATGATAAACACAAGCAAGTAGCATTCTGAACTGAAGGCCACAAAACCCTTAGTTCAGAGCAGTGAGCTGGACCAGCCCATCCCTCACCTCGGGCCCTGACACCTGACCTTTCCATTCTGGCCCGTCCCCTAAATTGTTGTCCAAGCATCGGGTTCAGTTGCTTTGATTCGCTCTGGGGACCGGACCGCACTGCCTTGGGCCTATACCTGACATTTCCGATTCAGCCCAGCGCTTAAGTCGATCAAATCTCAGATCTTCCTCACCCTCGACGACGACCCCACTGCCTCACCTGGCTTCAGTTCTGCTGCATTGAGTTGCCCCCAGGTCCAAAGGGAAGTTACAGACCTTTGCTTACGATGATCATTTATCAGAAGAAAGAGTGATTAACAAAGTATTTAGTCGTTTTCTTTGTTTCATTGGCCACCAACCAGAGTCACGGAGATTCACCAGCGACACCTCAAACTGGAGGTCAAAGACCTGACTGCTGTTGCTCTCTTCTGCTAGGTCATTCGCCAACCCCACCCTCCAACAGTATCCAAAGCTCTCCTGTTGTTGAGGGGGAATGGCCACAGGGGTACTCTGCACTGGCTGCCTACCCCCTTTCCCTATCCTGACGGTCACCCAGTTACCTGTGTCCTGTAACTGGGGTGTAACTGCCTCCCTGTATGTCCTGCCCATCAGCCCCTCAGCCTTCCGAGTGATCCAGAATTCCTCCAGTTCCAGCTCCATCTCCATAACACTCTCTGTCAGAAGCTGCAGCTGGATGCATTTCTTGCAGGCGCAGTCTGCAGGGACGCTGGAGGCCTCTCTGCCTTCCCACATCCCGCGTCACCTATACTGCGTGGTATCCCCGCTGTGCAATTAGAAAGAAAGGATAAATAAATAATTTAAAAATCTAACTGTGGCTTGTGCCTGTCCTTGATGAGCCGAAGCCTCAACTCCCCACCCACACAATAGCGGCTCCACTTAAATCTGAATTTATCTTATTAGTCCTTACCAAGTGCCTAATTATGCGCAATCCAATATCCTGAAGAACTGTGGCGCACAAAATGAGCTGCCTGCTCCTGTTCGCTTCTTCTGACTTCTCTCTCCCTCTGTGCAATCTGGTCCAACCGGCAGCAGTAGGTGCTGACTCACTTCTTTTAAACTCTTCCTGCTACAGAATCCAATGTCTCATCAGCAGCATAGTACACAAAGTACACCAACTGCCCTCCCCCCCCCGCTTGCCTCTTTTAAATTGTCCCTCTGTCTATGCAATCTGGTGTTTCCTTGGGGCTGTGGCATGCAAAATGTTCCAAATGTCCATGCTCGCTTTTAAACTCTCTCTCCCTCTGCACCATGTGGTGTCTCCTTGGAACTGTGACATGCAAAATGCAGAGGTTGCTAAGTTCTTGGTTAATCAGGGTGTAAAGGTTATGGGGAGAAGGCAGGAGAATGGAGTTGAGGGAGTTAATAAATCAGCCGTGATGGAATGGTGGAGCAGACTCAATGGGCCAAATGGCCTAATTCTGCTCCTATGTCTTATGGTCTTGTGGGAGCTGGATGTTGCTGGGTTGTTGACAACCCAGATGCAATATGAGGTGGTATTCCTTCCAGCTTCTGTCACTATTTCCACTCTCTGCTCCCTCATCTACCTATCACCCCTCCTCACCCAGACCCGCACTATCGCCTGACAGCTCTTGCTCTATATCTCCTCTCCACTTATATATATAGAACATGGAACAATACAGCACGTTATAGGCCCTTCAGCCCACAATGTTGTGCCAACCCTTAAACCCTGCCTCCCATATAACCCTCCGCCTTAAATTCCTCCATATACCTGTCTAGTAATCTCTTAAATTCCACTAGTGTATCTGCCTCACCAGTGACTCAGGCAGTGCATTCCACGCACCAACCACTCTCTGAGTAAAAAACCTTCCTCTAATATCCCCCTTGAACTTTCCACCCCTTACCTTAAAGCCATGCCCTCTTGTATTGAGCAGTAGTGCCCTGTCCGCTCTATCTATTCCTCTTAATATCTTGTACACCTCTATCATGTCTCCTCTCATCCTCCTTCTCTCCAGAGAGTAAAGCCCTAGCTCCCTTAATCTCTGATCATAATGCATACTCTCTAAACCAGGCAGCATCCTGGTAAATCTCCTCTGTACCCTTTCCAATGCTTCCACATCCTTCCTATAGTGAAGTGACCAAAACTGGACACAGTACTCCAAGTGTGGTCTAACCAGAGTTTTTTAGAGCTGCATCATTTATATATATATATTGTCCATCTTCCTTTATTGTTCAGTCCAGATGAAGGAAAAGTCAACTGTCCATTTTCCTTCACAGATACTGCCTGTCCCACTGGGTTCCTCCAGCATCTTGTAACGTGACAGCTATTGTTCTGTGAACCCTTTTATTACCCGACCTTCAGTGCACCATTTATCATTACCTAGTACTAGATAGTCACAATTATAAAGTAATGTAGCACGGAAACAGACTATTTGGCCCATGCCTACCAAGATGCCCACCTCAGTTCAGCCCATTTGACTGCATTTGTCCCATATTCCTATGAATTCCTCCTATCTGTATTTTAAACATCATTATTTTTCCTTTAAGTTTTCTATGCCAGATTCAAAGTCACCATTGTTGGAATGTGATCATCTTACAAAATGATAGGGAACACAGGCGCCAATCTTTCCGGTTTCAGTTGGAGGAATTGATTAGCTCTGATTCAATTTTCAGGTTGCAGTTGTGAGCCCACTCCTGAGACGCACAGCCTCAGCCAAAAGCAGTCTGAGGCGGACGCCGAGTGTCCTCGGCGTCGAGAAGGGCAGAGTGCTGCAGAAAACCAAGGTACGTCTGATCAGTTCGGGGAGCTGCTGAAAGGTAACAGTACGAGATGCAGGGCAGGGAGGGGTGCCTTCTGCGGGGAGGGAGACAGTCAGCAAGAACCAGTCAATGTTGGAGACGGAAAAGACTGGAAGCACTTGACAGGTCATGCAACAGGCGCGGAGAGAGGAACAAACTCAATTGCTCCTCATCGGTGCTTTTCCAGTTCCGATGGAGGACCTTTGATCCGAGCGTCCTTTCCTTTCTGCCACATGAACGTTTTCAGCATTTTCTGCTCAGCGAGATTCCGTCAGTAAACAAACAGAGAAGAACTGTAGCTTTTCTGAGATCACGACCCACATCACCTCCAGTTTCTGAAAGTTGGATCTTTCAACTGTAGCACCCTAACGTCCCTGCATTTTGTTCAGAAGGCCATGGGATCGTCTCGCTCCGGGGGTTTAAGGATATGATGAGGCACAGCACACGTTGCAAAAGGACGACATTGCGGGGCCACTGAACTTTCAGAGGGTTTGTCGAGTAAAGTCTGCACTCTCAAAGGGCAGCATTGAGCGAGCCTGCGCTGTGGGAACGCCATTAGCAGAGGGGGCTTTGTTGGAGGTTGCAGTCTGACGGAGGGCTGACATGGAGAGGTGCTGAAAGAACCATTGGGTCAGTGGGAGAGAACTATCAGAGGTGCAGCTCCGAGAGTGCACAGGTCGTCAGGTTGGACAGATCTGGGTGGGACGCTAATCTGAGGCCTCTCCTGTCCCTTTAATGAAATACATCGACATATGATAGGATAGGATGGTAGGCACCAGAGGGGTTTGCCCATTGTGAAAATGCAAAGGATTGGAGGGTGATTTAAGGTGAGTGAGGGAAAGATTCAGGTGAGAGGAAGAAACATGCCTTATGAGGACAGGTTGAGCAAGCTAGGGCTTTTCTCTGGACCAAAGGAAGATGAGAGGTGATGATAGGGGTTTATAAGGTGATAAGAAACCTTAGGATAGGGGTTTATAAGGTGATAGATCGAGTGCCTTTTCCCAGGGCACCAATGGCTATTACAAGCAGACATACTTTTAAGAAGATTGGCAGGAACTATAGAGGGTTCTTTACGCAGAGGTTAGTGGGTGCATGGAATGTACTGCCAAGGGTGGTGATAGAGGCAGATACAGTAGTGGCAGTTTAGAGATTCTTAGACGGGCATATGGATGAAAGAAAACTGGGGGGTCATGTAGGAGGGAAGTGTCAGATTGATCTTGGAGTAGGTTAAATGGCCAGCACAACATCGTGTTCTGAGCTCTAACGTTTAAGGGAGATATGCAGGGCACCTCTCTTTGTTACAGAGAATGGTAGACACCTAGAGCACACAGACACACAAACATGCAGGGAATGGAGGTCCGTGTGAAGACAGATGGGATTAGTTAGATTGGCATCAAAGTTGGTTCAAACACTGGTCCTGTTCCTGTGCTGAACTCTCGTATGTTCTATGATCATTCTTGCTGCTACCGTACATTATAAACAGTGGTCCTTTAACTGGCTTTCACAATTCAGAATGTACAAGAGTTAGTAACTGCTGAATACTTCAGATAATTCCCGTGGGTTTAAGCTTATCCTATCTTAATTATCCGACCCACATTTCCTCTCTGCAGATCAAGGGCATCCCGACTCCTCTGTCTGATGAGGCTCTTTTATTTTACAGGAATGGGAAATGAAGTCTTCAATTTAATCAGATGAAAGAGACATCTATTTCTTCACCAAAGGACAACCTCCATGTGAAGATGCCCTGCTTTCTAGGACTCAGCACTACAAATATTGGAATTATCTTGTGGAACAAGCATCAAAACGGATCCCTTCCTACCTTCCAGTTCTCAAAGGAGGGCAATTCCTGTACTGCACCTGGTTTTCTGATAGAATCTGAGATCTGAGCCAAATGTGCAGGGACTAAGATCTGACTAGATTGGTGGAACCTCTAAACCCCTTGTGTTACAAAACATCTGTTGTATTTTTAACTCGTTAATCTCGTGTTGGCTAAAAATGAGATGGAATAGAGAGAATACTTGCTATATCAATTCCTTGAAATTCACACCCCTCCCTCCCCACCAGGCACATTCCTCACCCCCTCACCTTTCCACCTGGAAGCAAAAACACAAATGAATTCTCGAAACACTAATTCTCTAGTCAATACGTTGTCTTTTGTGACAGACGTGAAGTGGGACATAAATCATTTATTCTTTAGAACAGAGTTGCAAAATTGCCTGCACAGAGTGGGGATGCCTTACTGAGGAAAGGTAATATTCCTTTCTACCTTGGACATCCTTTGCCGGCAGAAGTTATTAATCAATCCTAACTTTCTTTGGGATAACATAAGCAACAGAAGTTTCCCCAAAACAGGAAATTGGTGATCAAATCTGATAATAACTTGCCAGGTAAATATGCAACATCTGCTGTTTGGCAATCTCAAATTCTCCTTTAAATATCTACCAAGCTGCTGGTTTTTGATTACAGCAGTAGTGATGTTTACAGTTAAATCTCTGGGTTTGGGATACAAACCCATTCTTGACTATAACTGTAGTGAGGAATTGTCTGGACATGGGCAAGCTAGCTCAATTGCAGAGAAATTCCAATCTAAACGCCTCACTGCTTTGATGGCTACACGGAGTGAGGCAGTGAAGATGGAGATAAATAACTTGTTTAAACTAGGAATAAAAAAAAAACTTTCTGAAGCACTTATTAATCACACTGGAGCAAAATAACACAGCTTGCAAGTGTCACGGAGCATCACATCAAGTATCAGACTTTGAGCACCACATTTTATGGAATGTTATTTCTGTATTTCACTTGTTTATAAAATGTAAATGTTTTCTTTCTTAAAACGATTCGTGCCTTATGTTGGGTCGGGGAAATCCGTGTTTTGGCGGGCAGTTTCATCCGCAATACCAAGGTGCGTGTTTGGTCTGCCTCTGTGGAGGGGGCAGTACTTCAGGGAAGAATGAGTACAGCAGAGCTGCAAGGTTGGAGAGGCCTTCCAGAGGGGCGTCACACTGCTGGGCGATCAGTACTGAAGGAATGCTGCGTTGTCAGAGAGGTTTTACTGAGGAACCATTACATTGCTTAGGGTCAGGGTACCTAAGGAACCGCTGCATTACCTGAGGGAACACTTCACTGTTGCGGTCATGATTGAGGGACTACTGTGCTGTTGGGGGGAGGCGGGGGCAGTACTGGGCACTGCGATGCTGGAAGAGCAGGAATAAGGGTGTATGGTTGGTCATTCAGGAATGAGGAAGTGTTGCGTTGTTGGCGAGGCAGTAATGAAAGATCATTACATTGTCAGAGGGTCGTTACTGAGGAACAAGTGCACTGAGAAGAGGAAAATATTAAAGGAAGATCATCTACCTATCATCAACCGGATACTGCCCAAAGCTAAATACCAAATATTTAAGCCAAGGTTTTGGCATTTTGGAAATAGATTTTGGCATTGTAGGGGAATTAAGGTTTATGGGAGAAAGACAGGTAGGTGGAGATGAGTCTATGGCCAGATCAGCCATGATCTTATTGACTCAGATGGCCGACTCCTGCTCCTATTTCTTATGTTCTTAAATATCTCAAGCTTCTATCTCAGAGCAGGGTGCTAACCCAGTACTGACCAACATCCTTCAACCAACATTGGGATCACATTGAGCTCGCTGTAGGCAAATCAGCTGACATATTTCAAAGCTTGTGATAAGACCGTAAGTCATAGGAGCAGAATTAGGCCATTCAGCCCATTGAGTCTGCTCCACCATTCCATCCCTCTTAACCCCATTCTTCTGCCTTCTCCCCATTACTTTTGATGCCCTGACTAACCGAGAACTATCAACCTCTGCTTTAAATATACTCAATGACTTGGCCTCCACAGCCAACTGTGGCAATGAATTCCACAGATTCACCACCTTCTGGCTAAAAAAAAATTCCTTCTCATCTCTGTTCTAAATGGACATCCCTATATTGAGAGGCTGTGCTCTCTGCTCCTAGACTCAACCACTATAGAAAACATCCTCTCCATTTCTATTCTATCGAGGCTTTTCAATATTGGTTAGGTTTTAATGAGATCCTCCTTCATTCTTTTAAACTCCAATGAGAACAGGCCCAGAACTATCAAATTTTCCTCATACGTTAACTCTTTCATGACTTGAATTATTTTCATGAACCTCCTCTGGACCCTGTCCAAGGCTAACACATCTTTTCTTAGATACAAGGCCCAAAACTACTCACAGTACTCCAAGTGCCATCTGACCAATGCCTCATAGTGCCTCAGCATCACTTCCTGCCTCTTAAATTCTAGTGCTCTTTCACTGAGTGCTAACATTACATTTCCCTTCCTCACCCCGCACCCCCCCCCCACTCAACCTGCAAGTTAACCTTTAAGGAATCCTGCACAAGGACGCCCAAGTCCTTTTACACCTCTGATTTTTGAATTTTCTCCCTGTTTAGAAAATAGTTTACTTCTACTAAATTGCATGGCCGTACACTTTCCGGCACTATATTCTATCTTCCATCTCTTTGACCATTCTGCCAATCTGTTCAAGTCCTTCTTTGGACTCCCTGCATTCTCAACACTACCTGTCCCTCCACCTATCGTTGTGTAACCTGCAAACTTGGCCATCAATTCCGTCATCCAAATTGTTGACGTATAACATGAAAAGAAGTGGTCCCAATACTGACCCCTGTGGAACACCACTCGTCACCAGCGCCAACCAGAATAGCCCTCTTTATTTTCACTCTTTGCCCTCTAGCAGTCAGCCAATCTTCTATCCATGCTGGTAACTTTCCAGTTAAACCATACACTTCCTTGCACTGTATTCCATCTGCCACTTCTTGGCCCACTTTACCGATCTGTCCAAGCCCTTCTGCAGACTCCCTGCTTCCTCAACACTGCCTGGCCCTCCACCTATCTGCAATCGTGGCCATATTCTGAAAGAACTGGATTATGCAGTGATGGGAAGAGCATGGATTAATGCTTTAGAGATCAGAATGAAATGGGTGAGACGGTGAAGACACTGGCATCACACTTGTTGTGTAGGGGTCCTTTGGGACTGTGAGGATAAAAGTGAGGCACTGCCAGCAGTAGGCATTTAGGGAGGTGGCTAGATTTAGAATTATTTATTACATGTACATCAAAACATACAGTGAAATGAGTCATTTGTGTTAACGACCAACACACACATGAAGATGTGCTGGCTGAGGCCTGCAGGTGTCGCCACACACTCCAGTGCCAACTCTATCATGCCCATGAAGATCTGTGAACTATGCAGAACACAAAAATAACAGAATATACCAATCAACAAAGTAACAACAGCAAAACGAGCCATGTTCCTCTCTTCCTCCCACGCACACACACACACACACAGAGTCCTCTAACCCCAGGATGGGGCATCTTGTGGATTTGCAGACACAGGGCCTGACTTCTCCGGTGGACCTACAGAGATTTGCAGACCTGGGCTCCTGCCATTGGGCCTTAACCTCCGGATCTTCGACTGACCTTTGGGCTTCAATCTTCGGTAACGAGCCAGGACTTGCAGATGATGATGAATGAGGGCCCAAACTCTAGGCCTCAAGTGCTGGACTTGTCAATGACAGAACCCCGAAAAGTAGGCCTCGAACTCTGATCTCGGCAATGACAGATCTCTGACCATCCTGGCTGGTTCGAGGGTCTTTGAACATGGAGTGGAGGCTTAGTCTCCACCTTTCCCTCTAATTCCCCACCTCCCTGCCCCTAAACCCTAATAAGGCCATAAGCAACAAGAGCAGAATTAGGCCATTTGGCCTGTCGAGTCTGCTCCACCATTTCATCATGGCTGAGCCAATTGTCCTCTCATCCTCCATCTCCTGTCTTCTCCCCATATCCCTTCACGCCTTGACAATCATGAATCTATCAGCCTCTGCCTTAAATATACATAAATACATAGCTGCCTGTAGCAAAGAATTCCACAGATTCACCACAATTTAGACCCCTAGCTCCCCTCACTGTCCCCAAAACCATCTCTATGAACCACAAACCTAAAAAAAATTTAAGAAGTTGTGTCTGAGCTGCAACCACAAAGAAGATCACAGCTTGGCACCATCTTGAACCATTTGAATTGAAGAGTAATCATTTAACTCTTCGAGTAGCTGGTTTAATCTGAGGTTGTATGGATGAGGTATGAATACTGTGGACAAATATCTGAACCTTCAGGAACTGCACAATGTAAACAAATCCTATACCACCACCACCTGCTCCCTTGGGTAAAGGAAAAAGTAGGCAAATTTTCCTCTTATTAAGTGCAGAATCTAAGTGAATCCCCTCACATAGCAGTAAGATGTGGCGGAGATTGGAATGATCCCAGGGACTCGAAGGCAGAAAGTGATGTTGTGTAAAATACCCCCAACACACACATTATAGAACCTTAGAGGCAACCTAGTCCATGCTAACCAAGATACTTAACTGAGCTTCTCCCACATTCCTCTGTTTGGTCTATATCCCTCTAAAACATCTCCTATCCCTGAACCTGTCCTAATATCTACAGCTTCCTTTGGCAGCTTGTTCCATATACCCATTAGCCTCCATGGGAAAAACTTTCCACTCAGGTCCCCTCCACCTTAAATCTCCTCACCATAAATCTCACGTTAGCCTCCCGTGCTTCAGGGTCATCAGTCCTAACCTCTCCTTAAAATACGAACTCTACAGTCCAGTAACGTCCTTGTGAATCTCGTCTGCACCCCTTTCTGCACAAGGCATTGCAGGAGCCGACAGATCCCAGGAAAAATTATCCAATTTAATTGTTGGACCACTGAAAAGAGTGGCCTAAAGGGAAATCAGACAGGAAAAAGGCGCTTGTCATACTACTTATGTAAATAAGAACTGTCCTTTTTCAAACCCGTGAGGTTGAAAATCATACAGAAATCGATTTTGAGTGTTGCAGAATTGTTGGTATTGTTTGGAGAAATTTTACTGCAAAAGAAAGGAAGCTAATCCAAGTGAGTGTCTTCCTGATAAATCGGGAATAAAACTTTCAGATGGAAGTTAGACAGTAAGTGGAAGAACTGTGCACAGACTTGCTGTCCTCGGGATGGAGCTAATACTCAAAATGACGACTCTTTATTCCTCTCCATAGATGCTGCCTGACCTGCTGAGTTCATTCAGCATTTTGTGTGCATTACTCTGATTTCCAGCATCTGCAGAATCTTCTGTGTTTATGAATTCCTGCTCCACAGCACAGTGCAATACTGTTTTGCAGCTGGGCTATGGAAATTCTGGGTCTTATTATCCATGAGGATCAATGCTAATAATGCTGGTAAATATGAGCAATATGTCATATTATCAAATCATAGGGAACACAGTTAATCAAACCCTAAGATATCTTGGCTCCATTTATCAAGCTCCCCCGAAACTCAACAAAATTATTGACCTCAGCCTTGAAAACATCATTTCCAGCTTGCCTACGTTTTTGAAAGAGAGGGGATTTTCATCTCCCTTTGTAATTGGCAATTGTTTCATGATAGAAAGTGGAAATGAACAAATGGAAAACTGCTTTATCTTGATCAGCAAATGCAGGAACTCTAGAACTTGTCACTATTCACTAACGCTTAGCATAAATCCGCTGGGTTTTAAACAGTTACTCATTTTGTTCAGACCCCAGCCGGCTGCCAGCATCGACGGTGGAAGCAGTCTTCAACTTCAGGAGCAGGTTTGCACATCGTATTTAAAACACATCCAACATATGCCCCTTTCAAGAAGAGTTAAAGGAATCCAACTTAATCACAGAAAACATCGACAGCCAGTATCTTTTCCCAGCATTGAAATGTCTAATACTGGAGAGCATGAACTGAAGGTGAGAGCGGAGAAATATGGGGCAAGTTTATTTTTATACTCAGAGAGTGGTGCCTGCCTGGAATGCTCTGTCAGGGTGGCTGTAGAGGCAAATATGATGGAGGTGTTTAAGGGATTCTTAGATAAGCACATGGATGAGCAGAAACTGGAAGGATATGGACATTGAGTAGGCAGAAGGGATTAGAACATAAGAACATAAGAGATAGGAGCAGGAGTAGGCCAATCGGCCCCTCAAGCCTGCTCCGCCATTCAACAAGATCATGGCTGATCCAATCTTAACTCTAGTTTTCACCGAATCCCACAAGGCAACAGTGCCAACCAACAGGGCACCATGCCGCCCATTTTATTTTATTATTCATCCCGCCCAAACCCATGTGATCACCCGGGGAAAAAAAACCGAGTTGCCAATTGAGGAGAAAAAATCTGGAAAATTCCTCTCCGACCCATCCAGGCTATCGAAAACTGGTCCAGGAGATCACATGGCTGATCTAAACCTAGCTTCATGTCCACTTACCTGCTCGCTCACCGTATCCCCTAATGCCATTTTTATCCAGGAAAATGTCTATCTCCGTTTTGAATTTATTGAGTGTAGTAGCTTCCACTGCTCTCTGGGGCAGTAAATTCCACAGCCCCACTACCCTCTGAGTGAAGAAATTTCTCCGCACCTCAGTCCTGGAACGGCATCCCCTTATTTTAAGATTATGCCCCCTAGTCCTAGTTTCACCCATCATTGGGAACATTCTCCCCGCATCCACCCAATCAAGCCCCTTCACAATCTTATATGTTTCAATAAGATCGCCTCTCATTCTTCGGAACTCCAATGAGTAGAGTCCCAATCTACTCAACCTCTCATCATACATCAACCCACCCATCCCCGGAATTAACCTAGTGAACCTTCTCTGCGCTGCCTCGAGAGCCAGTATGTCCTTTCTTAAATATGGACACCAGAACTGCACGCAGTACTCCAGGTGTGGTCTCACCAATACCCGGTACAACTGCAGTAAGACCTCCCTGTTCTTATACTCCATCCCCCTAGCAATAAAAGCCAGCATTCCATTGGCCTTCTTGACCACCTGCTGCACTTGCATACTAACTTTTTGTGTTTCCAGCACCAGGACCCCCAGATCCCTTTGCACAGAAGCACTTTCCAGTTTCTCTCCATTTAGATAATAACTTGCTCTATTATTTTTCCTGCCAAAGTGCAAGACCTCACACTTGTCAGTATTATATTTCATCTGCCAAATGTCTGCCCAATCACTCAGCCTATCTATGTCCCCCTGCAGGGTTTCAATGTCCTCCGCACTCATTACACTCCCTCCCATCTTTGTGTCATCAGCAAACTTCGATACGTTGCACTTAGTCCCTTTCTCCAAATCATTAATATAGATTGTAAAGAGTTGGGGTCCCAACACTGACCCCTGCGGAACACCACTAGTCACCATTATTTTTAGTGAGGTGTTTAGTTGCTAGTTCTGCAAAACAACATGTGCTGTACTGTTCCATCTTCCTACTTAACTACCAAAACTATTAGATAAGACTTTGAAATGACAGGAGCTGTGTTGGTTGTTGGTGGGCAGTAATGTAGAATTCATTTGGGTTGAAAGCATAGAACATGGAAGCAGGCCCTTTGGCCCAACTCATCCATGTTGGTCAAAGTGCCTGTCTAAACTTCTCCCTTTTGTGTACACTTGGCCCATATCCCTCTATATCTTTCTACATGTCTGTTAAAATGCCTTTACCTCCTCTTCTGGCAGCTTGTCCCATAATCCACCATGCTCTGTAAAAAAAAAAACATTTGTTCTTAGGTTTACTCTAAACCTTTCCCTTCTCACCTTAAACCTACACACCCTCTGGATTTGCACCCCCCTATCCTGGGGGTAAAAAACTGAGACCATCATTTTACATCCCTCATGACATCACATACCTCCACAGATCCAGCCTCTGCCACCTAGAGCAGCCCCGGCCTCTCCAGTCTCCAGCCCCAGTCGCATCCTCTCCGGCTGAACGGCGTCATGTAGTGTGGCAAGCAGAACTGTGCACAATTCTCCAAGTGCGGTCTCAACAACTATCCTGAACAATTGTCATATGACATACCGACTCAGTGCCCTGACTGATGAAAGCAAGCAAGTCAACATCTTCACCGTCCTGTCTACCTCTGTCGCCATGTACAATGGATTTGTGTATTTGTACCCTCTGGTATGCTATTCAGGGCCTTTACATTTACTGTGCAGGTCCTCCCCTGGTCTATCTTCTCAAAATAGATCACTGCTCGAATCTATTTCCATCTGCCAGTTCTTCGTCCGGAAAAGAAGACAAGGGTGGGAATGGTCTTTAACTCCGCAAAAATGTAGCCTCTCACAGGGGTGGAGCACAGCTGGGTAAGTATCTAAGGCATGTGTGTTGGGAACTACAATTGTCATGGAAGATTTCAGTCTAATCACTCATGTGCCATGTTGTATGACGATCATGGTCCATGACTATGGTTGTACTTGGTAGAAGTAGTTTGTCTTTGCTTCTTTACAATCTATATTGCTTCTTAAAACAGTATGTTACAGAACCCTTCCAAGTACAGCCTATTTCATATTTGGCCATGAGTAACAAGGATAGATCAATCAGAATCAGTTTTAATATCACCACGTTGTCATGAAATTTGTTAACCTAACGGCAGCAGGTAAATAGAGAAAATAAATAAGTAAATCAATTATAGCAAATATATATATATATATTCAGGCTTCTTTACCTCTTTCATGATGGTGACAATCGGAAGAGGGCATGTCCTGGGTGATAGGGGTCCTAAATAATGGACGGCATCTTCCTAAGGCACTGCTCATTGAAGATGTCTTGGACACTGGTACCCATGATGGAGCTGACTAATTTTACAAGTTTCTGCAACTTATTTTGATCTTGTGCAGTAGCCCCCCCCGCCCCCCGCCCCCGCCACACCAGACAGTGATGCAGCCAGTCAGAATGCTCTCCACAGTCGAAGTTTTACAGTGTTTTAGTTGACAAACCAAACATCCTCTAACTCCTGGTGAAGTATAGCCGCTGTCTGCGTCCGGGTTAGGTACTCAGAGATATTCACACCCAGGCACTTGAAATTGCTCACTCTCTCCACTTCTGATCCTTCTATGAGGATTGTTTTTTGTTCCCTCGTCCTACCCTTCCTGAAGTCCACAATCACCTCTTTGGTTTTGCTGACAATTGAGTGCAAGGTTGTTGCTGCGACACCACTCGACTGGTGTATCTCCCTTCTGTACAGCTTCTCGTCACCATCAGTGATTCTGCCAACAAGGGTTGTATCATCAGCAAATTTATAAAAGCTGTTTGAGCTATGCCTTTCCACACAGTCATAGAGAGGAGAGCAGTGGGTTAAGCCCACATCCCTGTGGAGCGCCAGTGTTAATTATCAGCGAGTTGGAGATGTTTTTTCCAGTCTGCACAGATGAGGCCCAGGTTCTGTGGCTTTTCGATCAGGATTGTGGGAATTATGGTTTTAAACACTGAGCTATAGTCAACGAACACCGTCCTGACATAGTCATTTGTATTGTCCAGGTGATCCAAGGTTGCATGAAGAGCCAATGAGATTTGCATCTGTTGTAGACCTATTGTGGCGATAGGCAGTGGATCGCAGTGGGTCCAGGTCCTTCCTGAGACAGGTGTTGATTCTAGCCTTGACCAACCTCTCAAAGCATTTCATCCTCGTAGATGTGAGTGCTACTGGACGATAGTTGTTCAGGCAGCTCACCCTGCTCTTCTTGGGCAGTGATATAATCGTTACCCTTTTGAAGCAGGTGTGAACTTCTGACTGTAACAGTGAGAGGTTGAAAATGTCTTTGAATACTCCCAGCAGTTGGTTGGCACAGGTTTTCAGAGCTTTACCAGGTACTCCATCGAAACCTGCTGCCTTGAGAGGGTTCACCTTCTTGAAAGGCAGCCTGACATCAGCCTCCAAGACAGAGATCACAGGGTCATCAGATGCTTCAGTGATCTTCATAGTTATGGTTTTATCCTCCCTATCAAAGCAGACATAGAAGGCATTGAGATCATCTGGTAGTGAAGCATCGCTGCCATTCATTGTCTTGGATTTTGCTTTGTAGGAAGTAGTGTCCTGCAAACCCTGCCAGAGTTGATGTGCATCTGAAGTCACCTCCAACCTCTCCTGGAATTATTTCTTGGCTCTTGAAATATCCCCTTGCAAGTCATACCTGGTTTTCTTACACAGACCTGGATCACCAGACTTAAATGCCACAGATCTCACCCTCAGCAGGCTACAAACCCCTTGGTTCATCCACAGTTTTTGGTTTGGGAGTGTACGGTGAGTTTTCGTAGGCACACAATCACCCACCTAGGTTTTAGTGAAGTTGTTGACAACTGTGGCATACTCATCCAGGCTCAATGGTGACTCCCTAATCACATTCCAGTCCACTGGTTCAAAGCAGGCCTGTAAACACTCCAGTGCCTCCCTGGTCCATATCTTCTTGGTCCTCACTACTAGTGCTGCAGTCTTCAATCTCTGCCTATGCTCAGGGAGTAGAAGTACAGCCAGGTGATCAGACTTTCCAAAGTGAGGGCACAGTAGGCCATCTTGAACTAGGTGTAACCGTGATCCAGTGTGGTATTTCCTCTAGTACCACAGGTGATATGTTGGTAATAATCATTTAGGGGTTTTATCAAGCTGGCTTGGTTAAAATCCCCCAAAATGATGGGAAAGGCATCAAGATGTGTTGTTTCATGCCTGTTCATCACAGCCTGTTTGACATTAGCCTGGGCTGGCATGTACACCACTACCAAAAAGATCACTGAAAATTCTCGCGACAGGTAAGGTGGCTGACACTTAATAGCAAAGTATTTGCGGTCTGGTGAGCAATATTAGTACACCCCAAGGAGTTGATCATGAGGCATACACTTCCACCTCTACTGTTGAGTCACTTGACCGACCTACGTGCTGCTGCTTGCGTCGGTGAGGCTGTAGAGGAGTCAGTGCGTGAAAGGGGCGTGCAGTCTAATGGTGAGTAGCTATCTTGGTCGTTTTTCTTGTGAGCGTAGGACCCTTTCAGACATTGTTAACGTGGAGTGCTGCAAGCCCGATTCACTGATTTATTGGCGGATGGCAGTGGCGTGTGTTGGAGGAGCTGCGTGGCCTCGGCTGTGTCGAGGACTGGGCCGCAAGCTGTGGATGAACCAGGAGGTTCGTAGACTGCTAAAGGCTGGATCTGTGGCACTTAAGTCTGTTTACCGCTGCCAGGAGAAAGGCGTTGGAGCCGGTGCACTCCACTGGGGGCGCTGTGGCACAGTATCCAGGCTGAAGTCAGTGCTGCCCCCCAGTGTTTGCTCAGCAGAAGACAAGCTGCATTGTGGTCAACTGCAGGTTTCATGAACTAGCTCTGGACCTAATTTGCTGTGCCTGTATTTTACTGATATCTTACATGTGCTTGCTATCTTGTATGTGCTATGTGTGCTTTGTGCTGTGTGTGACTGTCTGTACTGTGTTTTGCACCTTGGCCCCAGAGTAAAATTGCCTTGTTTGTCTGTATTCATGGGAATTCATATAAGGCTGAATGAAAATTAAACTTGAATTGAATCAAAAAATTAGGGCATATAAAGTGACAGGGGCTGGAAGTAGCCAGGAGACTGGGAATACTTTACGATCCAGCAACAAAAGACTGAATTAGAAGGGAGAAAATTGATTTTGAAAGAAATCTTGCTTATAATATTAAAAACAAATGTTAAGAGTTTCTAATGATATACTTACAGAAAAAAAGTTATCTAATGTAAGTACAAGAGCAAGCAAATGAAGCTGGTGAATTCCTAACAGGAAACCAGGAAATGGCAAGTGTAACAAATACATTTCTGCAGTATTCACCATGGGGAGGGGTGCACTGCAAATATCCCAAAAATAACACACGGGCAAATTTTAATCACAAGTCTCAAGGAATAAAGTTCAGAGAAAGTCACGAGACTATAGGCAGACAAAAGATCCCAACAGACCAAGTGCTGGGATCTGATACTCTTGGTTGAACATTTTCAAAACTCCAGGCAAGTAACTAGAAGATAACACACAACATTCAAAAGGAAGACAGAAGGCAAGAAAATATAGGGCAATTATTATTGGCAAACCCTTAGTGTCAATAATTAAAGAGGAAATATCTAATCATTTGTGAAAGGCAATGAGAATTAAACCTGGTTAACATGGTTTTGTAAAATTTTAGAACATAGAACATAGAAATCTATGACACACTACAGGCCCTTCAACCCGCAATGTTGTGCCAACCACGTAGCCTACTCTAGGAACTGCCTAGAATATCCCTAGTGCATATATGTCAAACTCAAGGCCAAATCCGGCCCGCGGTGGAATTATCTTTGGCCCGCGAGATAATATCTAATTACTATTAAAGCTGGCCCCAGTAATCGAAGTGCCTATGGCGTATGATATGGCTAATGCTGAGTTTATTCAGGTACCAGGTTTTCAGGGTTTTTAGTGTTTATTCGGCAGTCTTCTTCATAAGAAACGGAATTTGTAAAGTGAAACACTTTGTAGTTATAGCAGAGACTGAGACACATGAGAGCAGGCTGAAAAAACGGAGGCAACGAAAGCTGCGTTCGCACGCGTCCGACTGATCTGGCCCGCATGAAGCTGCATTTTGCTCAATCCGGCCCATGACCTAAAATGAGTTTGACACCCCTGCCCTAGTGCATAGCCCTCTATTTTTCTAAGCTCCATGTACCTAAGCTCCATGTACCTATCTAAGAGTCTCTTAAAAAACCCTATTGTATCTGCCTCTACCACTGCCACTGGCAGTGCATTCCACGCACCCACCACTCTCTGTATGAATTTTAAATTAAGTATGACAACTTTACTCAAATACCTTGAAACTGTGACAGGGAAAGTTGATCAAGGAGAACTCGTAGATGGATATAGAACAAAGAATATTAAAGCCCTGGACAGGCCATTAAGCCCACAATATTGCACTAATCTTGCTGCCAATTTATGTTAAATGTCTTCCTCCTGTGTATCATCCATATCCCTCCACTCCCTTCATATTCATGTGTCTATCTAAAAGCCCCAAACTTCACCAATTACCTACTTCCACCTCTACCCCGGTAACTCATTTCAGGCACCTACCACTTTGGTGTAGAAAAAACATGTCCTCTGGTGTTTGACATTTCTACCCTGGAGAAGAGATTCTGAATGCCTACCCAAATTATATCTCTCATAATTAAAAAAAAACTTTTGTAGGTCTCCCTTCAGCTTCTGGTGCTCTAGAAGCTCTAGAACCAAAGTTTGTCTAACCGTTCCTTACAGTTCACACCCTCCAGGCAGCATCTTGGTAAACATCTACTGCAGCCACTCCAAAGACTCCACTTCCTTTCTAGTTCAAAGTAAATTTATTATCAAAGTACTTATGTGTCACTATAAAGTACGTAGCCCGCAGAATGTCACCGTGGTTCACCAGCACCAAGTATAATGGGGTGATTCGAATGGCACACAATACTTCAAATGTGGTCTAACTGAAGTTTGATATAGCTGCAGAATGATCTCCATATCCCTACCAATAAAGGCAACCATTCCATATCCTTCTTTGCCACCTTACCCACGTGCATAGTCACTTTCTGTGAGCAATGGATCTGGACCCAACATGCCTCCATACCTCTATGCTATTAAGGGGCCTACCATTAACTCTATACTTTTTCCTTTAACTTGACCTCCCAAAGTCACTTGCCCAGATTAAACTGCATCTGCCACTCCTTGGCCCATATTGGTAACTTATCTATATCTTCTATATTCTTTAATAGCTCTTTACACTGTCCCCCCAAGTTCACCAATTTTGGTGACATCTGCATACTTGCTAATCCACCCATTTAGATTTTCATCCAAGTCATTGATAAAATTAGAAGTAGTAGTTCCCAGGTCTAATCCTGGTAGAACACCACTGGTTACAGACTTCCAGTCAGAATAACAACCTCCCACCCCTATTTTCCATCCTCTATGAGCAAGCCAGTTCGAAACCCAACTTTGCAATTCACCCTGTATCTCATGCATCTTTACCTTCTGAATCAACCTACCACAACAGACTTTATAAAATGTTTTACTGAAGTCCACTGACTTATGATCAAGGTTATAAGGCCTGACTAGCCCTGCAAAAAGCCAGACTTGCTTTCCCTCAGTAGGCCATTCCTTTCTTCCAATAGTTTCCCTACCAGTGACGTGAGGATCACTGGCCTACAGTATAATTACCCTGAACAAAGACACATTTGCCACATTCTAATCCTTGGGACTTCGCCTGTTGCTAGTGAAGACACAAAGTTCTATGTCAAAGCCCCAGCAATTTCCTCACTTGCTATTTTTAATAATGGATGGTGAGGAAGACTATCATGGTCGATGGGAGTGGGCAGTCTAAATAGGTCAGCATGAACTAGATGGGCTGAAAGGTCTGTACTGCGCTGTACTTTTCTCTGACTCCATGGGTAAATACCATTTGTCCTCCTGAAGAGTCCTGGCCGAAATGTCGACTGTATACTTTTCTTGGCCTGCTGAGTTCCTCCAGCAGATTGTGTGTGTTGCTACCATTAGATCTTGTTGCCTTATCCCCCTCTAATACTTTTCAGAAGATGCAACAGTACCTGCTTCTTACTCTCAAAATATCCCAAAACATTCACATTACCATGCCCCATTCTGTCTTCACTATCCTACAAATCCTTTTCCTCAGTAAATACAGAGGCAACGTACTCATTTGGTTCCTCAGCCCCTTACTCTGACTCCAAGCACAAATTCTGTCCTTTATCCTTGAGTGAACTACCCTCTTCTTAGTTATCCTTATTTGATAGAAATATAAATGCCTTGGGCTGATCCTTGCTCCTGCCTACTAAGGAGTTTCATGGCCTCTTTTGGACTCGCTAACATCACTGCTTGAGCATTTTCCTCCTATCTTTATATCCACCAAGGGCCCAATTTGATTTTAGCTTCCTAAACCTAACTTACCTATGTTTCTTTTGTTCTTCCTGACTAAATTTAGAACCTCTGGGGTCATCGAAGGTTCTTTTAACATAAACTGATATTAAAGCTGAGCCTACTGGGCCTGAACACCTCCCTCTGCAACTGGATCCTAGACTTCCTGACTGGGAGACCTCAGTGAGTCCGGATCGGGAGCAGCATCTCCAACACCATCACACTGAGCACGGGGGCTCCCCAGGGTTGTGTGCTCAGTCCACTGCTGTTCACTCTGCTGACCCACGACTGTGCTGCAACACACAGCTTGAACCACATCATCAAGTTCGCCGATGACACAACCGTGGTGGGTCTCATCAGCAAGAACGACGAGTCAGCTTACAGAGAGGAGGTGCAGCGGCTAACGGACTGGTGCAGAGCCAACAACCTGTCTCTTAATGTGAACAAAAGAGATGGTTGTTGACTTCAGGAGGGCACGAAGCGACCACTCCCCGCTGAACATCGACGGCTCCTCAGTGGAGATCATAAAGAGCACCAAATTTCTTGGTGTTCACCTGACGGAGAATCTCACCTGGTCCCTCAACACCAGCTCCATAGCAAAGAAAGCCCAGCAGCGTCTCTATTTTTTGCGAAGGCTGCGGGAAGTCCATCTCCCACCACCCATCCTCATCACATTCTACAGTGGTTGTATTGAGAGCATCCTGAGCAGCTGCATCACTGCCTGGTTCGGAAATTGCACCATCTCGGATCACAAGACCCTGCAGCGGATAGTGACGTCAGCTGAGAAGCTCATGTCTCTCTTCCCACCATCACGGACATTTACACTACACGTTGCATCCACAAAGGAAACAGCATTATGAAGGACCCCATGCACCCCTCATACAATCTCTTCTCCCTCCTGCCGTCTGGGAAAAGGCTCCGAAGCATTTGGGCTCTCACGACCAGACGATGTAAGTTTCTTCCCCCCAAGCTATCAGACTCCTCAATACCCGAAGCCTGGACTGACACCTTGCCCTAGTGTCCTGTTTATTATTTATTGTAAATGCCTGCACTGTTTTTGTGCACTTTATGCAGTCCAGTGTAGGTCTGTAGTCTAGTGTAGCTTTCTTTTTTTTTATTACGTAATTCAGTCTAGTTTTTGTACTGTGTCATGTAATACCATGGTCCTGAAAAACTTTGTCTCATTTTTACTATGTACTGTACCAGCAGTTATGGTCGAAATGACAATAAAAGTGACTTGACTTGACCATCCTTGTCCTTACAGGAACATGCCAATCCTCAACTCTGATCATTTGGTCTTTAAACAAATCCATGTCTGACAACTACTCCCAATCGACACCCCTCCTATCTAAATAAACAAAGCAGTCAAAGGTTCGTGACAAGACACTTCTTCAGGTTGTCTTGGCCCAAACGTCGACTGTTCATTTCCATGGATGCTGCCTGACCTGCTGAGTTCCTCTGGAATTTTGAGTGTGTTTTGCTGTGGACTTCCAGTATCTGCAGAACCTGTTGTGTTTATTACTTACCCCTCCTATCTGTTGTAATTTACTCTCTCCCAGTTTAGTACCTTTCTAGAAGATCCAAATATCCTTACCTATAATTATCTTCATTACTTTCAAGGACTCAATAACTCATGTTTTCAGTATTATTTATTTATTATTTTTTAAATTTGTATTTGCACATTGTCCGTGTCCGTGTGGTTTTCTCATTGCTCATATTGTCTTCCTTTGTTCTACTGTGAATGCCTGCAAGAAAATGAAATATAGTATACGGTGATATTTATGTACTTTGATTTAAAAAATACTTTGAACTTTCAATGTAAAACATAACAAGTGTGATCACTATTTCCAAAATGTTCACCCACTGTCAGATCAGTCACCCGGCCTGGCTCAATTCTGAAAGCCAGGTTCAGTATGTTCTCTCCTCTATTTGGACTACAGTATATTGTTTCAAGAATCCCTCTTGGATGCACTGAAAAAATCCTTCCCCATCTATGCCTCTTGTATTAAGGAAGTTCCAAACAATACACGGTTAAAGTCCTCAAATATGTTTCTGATTCCTTTCATAATTTGACTACATATCTTTTCCTCCATGTCTCGGAGACTACTGGGTGGGGACTTCAGTGAATTTGCACCCGTCCTGTTTCTGAGCTCCACCCACCCTGCCGCTGTACCGACTTCCACAATGCCCACCCTGGTTCAACTCCCGCTGCTGCCTGTAAGGTCACATTCTCCCCGTGACCGCTTGGGTTTCCTCCCTCGGTCCAAAGGTGTGCTGGTAGGTAGGTTCATTGGTCATTGATTAAGCTAGCGTTAAATCGGGAGTTGCTGGGTGCCGCAGTTTGAAGGGCCAGAAGGGCCTACTCCACGCTGCATCCCAGTAAAACTTGTTTTAAATGTACTATGAGTGACATTATCAGCAGAGCTGCCTCTCTACATCTTTTACGCGTCCCCTCCCTCTCAATCACGTCTAGAACAATGAAATTCAGTAATGTTTTGTTGGCAGTCCTGTCCCTCACACAACTTTGTAATAACAACATAATAATTCCGCGGACTGATCCAGGGTCTTAGTTCACCCTCCTTACGCAGAATACTCCTAGCAGTGAAATAACACATTTCATCCCAGCACTCCCACCATGATTATCAACCTGTCTCTTGCTGTCCTTCCTTTCAATCTTACTTGGTATACCCTTTTTCTTGCCTTCAACCCTACCACCTGTTGCCCTGTTGTCATGATTTCCATCCCACTGCTACTCTAAACCTCCCTGAGTAGCAGACCTCCCAGTGAGGACATCCATTACCCTCCAGTTCCAATGCAAACCATCAGGACCCGCCTGCCCTGGAAGAGAGCCCAATGATCCAAAAACCTGAAGCTACTCCCTCCTGCACCAACTCATTAGCCACATGTTGAACTGCATTATGTATCTATTTCTCACTTCACTCACATGTGGCACAGGTAGTAATCCCGAGATTAGTATTTCGCAAGTCCCACTTTTTACCTTTCTGTCTCTAAAATTTCTTTGCAAGACATCATCTCTGTTTCTGTCTATGTCACGTATGTACCACGACGTCTGGCTGCACAGCCTCCCCTCTCAGAATGTCCTGCACTTGTGAGACATCCGTGACAACACACCATCCTGGAGTCTCAACTGCGGCCACAGAATTAACTGTCTACTCCCCTCACTATCTAGACACCAGTCATGAAACACTCTGCCTCACTCCCTTCTGTTGCCTCAGAGCCAGGCGTGGTGTCAGTGACCCAGCTACTGGTTCTGGTCTCAGAAAGGTCATTCCACCCCCCCCCCCCCCCAGACAGTATCCAAGGAGATATACCTACCTGTTAGTGAAGGGAATTGTCACAGAAGAACCCTGCACTGTCTGCCTTTTTCCCTTTCTTCTTCAGGTGGTCACCTGTTGATCTGTAACTTGCACTTTCGATGTGACCAGCTCTCATTCAGACTCAGATTCAGTTTATTGTCATTTAGAAACCACAAATGCAATGCAGTTAAAAAATGAGACAAGGTTCCTCCAGAATGATATCACAAAAGCATATGACAAAACAGACTACACCAGAAAATCCACATAACGTTTGGCAATCCCCAATCCAGAGTCCGGAGAGGCTGCTGCATATTAATATCGCGTTACCATCTTAGCGCGTTCCCCGGAAAGGAGCTCCAAATCCACCAGACAAAACAACACCAAAAACTAAAGCTACAAGACCTGCACAAAACCACATAGTTACAACATATAGTTACAACAGTGTAAACAATAGCATAATTGATAAAAAACAGACCATGGGCACAGTAAAAATGGTCCAAAGATGTTAAAAGACTATAAGTTTGAAAGGAGCCACCACACAGATTCCACAAGTCCTCAGGGCCCCGATTTGACTCGTCATCCCACGCCGGCGGCAGAAGGGAATACCCCCTATTTGGACTTCCACAGCGCTGCCCGACTCAGCCTCACAGACGCAGCACACAGTGAAAGCGACCTGACCGCAGCGGACTCCGAGTCTATCGAACCTCCGACCATCCCCTCCGGCACAGCTTCTCCGAGCACTATCCTCTGCCGAGCGTATTAAGGCGCCCCCGCCAACAGCCATCGGCAATGCGACCCCGAGGACTGGGGGCCTGTTCTTCCCAGCAGAGTCCTGGACCTCACAGCAGCAGCAGCAACGAAGAAGGTCTTCCTGGAGATTTCCAGATGTTCCTCCGTGCTTCCACGTCCGTTTTCAACCGATTATGATTGCGCACACCCTCAACATCCTGGGTGATCCTGAGTACAGCTGGCTGCACCTCCAGTTCCTCGACCTGGTCTATCAGAAGTTGCACGTCCCACAGACCATGAGGTTCCCCAACTTCCCCCATCTTGCAGGAGGAGCATTCCACTGCCCTGACTGCTACATTGTACTAGGTCCAAATGTCACTGATTAACAGGAATCGAGAAACCTTATTTAAATTTTACTTGCTGCTCACCAAAACCTCTTGAACTAAGGTGTCTGCTCTCCTCTCCTACACTGGTCTCTTCTCACAATAGCTGCTCTGCTTGACCCTACCTTCCTTTTATTGCCCAAGTTACTGCACACCTAGTCAACCAGAAAGAGAAACTTTAAAAAATATCTGTCCTGCTGGTTCTCTTCTACCACCCCCACCCCCATCTATGACTTAGATTTACAACAGTCATTTGACAAGATGCCACACAAGAGGCTGGTACATAAATTAGAAGCTTGTATAACTGGACAAAGTGTACATGGAACAGTAGAGCACAGTACGGACCCTTTAGCCACCATGTTGTGATGACCTAACCTACACTACGATCAATCTAGTCTTTCCCTCCATTTTTTTTTACAACCAGGCACCCACCACTCTCTGCGTAAGAAAAAAACCCTTGACATCTCACCTAAATTTTCCTCCTCTCGCCTCCAAAGGATGTCCTTTGGTATTAACCATTGCCTCCCTGGGAAAAGGGTGCTGGCTGTCCTCTCCATCTACACCTCTGGTAATTTAGTAGGTGTACTAGCATAGATTGAAAAATGGCTGTCATGTAGAAAACAAAGTTGGAACAGGTGGGTCCATTTTAGGCTGAAGGGATGTAACTACTAAGTACCCCATAGATTACTCAATAGCGTAGCAGATTTGGGGTTCAATACCTACTGCTATCTGTAAGGAGTTTGCATATACAGGTACTGTGTGGGCTTCCTTTCGGTGTTCTGACATTCCAAAGTCATACTAGTTCGGGTTAATAAGTGTCGGCAAGCTATTTTGGCACCAGAAACACGGTGACGCTTGCGGGCTCTGTTGGTTGTCGATGCAAACGACACGTTTTACTGTATGTTTCAAAGCACAAGTAATAAATAGGACTAATCTTCCAATTGTTTTCTATTTACCTCAGTAAGCTGGAAAAGGGAACGAAACGCGAGCTTTCCAAGTTGGTCGATGATCGGAAAATGGGTGGAACGGCGTGTTGCGCTGATTCTGCTACAGTTAGACTGAACGACTGGGTGAAAACCTGGCAAAGCCAGCTTAATGTGGGGAAGTGCAAGGTCACGGACCCCAGTAACTGGAATCAAAAGCCAGGTTATTTTCTGAATGGAGAGACTGAAAATGAGCGAAGTTCAGCGGGATCTCATAAATTGGGAGGCTGAAGCGACAAGTAGTCAAGAAGGCAAATGGCATGTAGATCTTTATTGCAAAGGGATTTTAATATAAGAACAGGGAGGCTGCCCCTCAAAGAGGGGTTGGACCATTTAGGTCTTTTGAGGAATGAAGGAAATCTTATTCAAGTATTTGAGATCCCATATGGGAACTTCACTGGGTATATGTTGGGTGGTTTTCACAGGTTGGGGAAGTCACAAACAAGGGGATATAACTACAACACAAGGGGCCCGTCATTTAAAACTGAAGTTTGTAGGAATGTTGGCCTTGGTAGTAAATCTCTTGAAGGTGATGGAGGCCAATAATTAGACATATTCAAGGTGGAGATAATATTTGAAAGATTGAGGAATTGAGGGTTAGAGGCTACCGGCACAGCTGAGTAGTTAAGGCTGGACTAATGGTAGAACAGGCTTGAAGCCCCGTGGCCAACTCCCTCTCGTTTTTTTTTTTGCATTGTTGACATACTTCAAGATTTCAATTCACCTCTGCCACAACAAGTCCATTGCAGACTCGATCCCATGAGCTCTCCACTCTATTCTGGAGTACCCCAACGGCAAAAGAAAATTAAGACTGCTGTTTTTGATTACAGCTCAGCGTTCAATTTCATCATCCTCTTAGTATTAATCACCAAGCTTCAAAGTCTGGACGTAACTCCCTCTACCAATGGATCCTCGACCACAATCAATCCCGATCAACAATAACATCTCATCCTTGCTAACAGTCAGCACAGGGACCCTTCTAGCCCACTGCTTTAGTCCTCCTACAGTCATGACCGTGTGGCTAGGTACAGCTCAAACAACATCTGTAAATTCACCAAAATCTCAGAAGCTGATGAGGAGGTGTCCAGGAGTGAAATAAATCAGCTGGTTGAATGGTGTCACAACAATCTCACTCTCAACATCAGCAAGACCAAAGAATTGATTGTGAATTTCAGGAGGGGAAGACAGAAACTCATTGAGCGGTGGAAAGGGTGAGCAGCTTCAAGTTCTTGGACGTCAACATCTCAAAGGATCGGTCCTGGGCCAAGTCATTGAAGCAATCACTAAGATAGCTCACCAACGGCTCTACTTCATTAAGAGTTTGAGATTTGGTACGTCACCAAAGCCTATAGATATAGTGTGGAGAGCATCCTGACTGGTTGAATCACAGGCTGATATGTAAACGCTAATTCACAGGATTGCAAGAAGCTGCAGTGGGTTGCAGACTCAGTCATCTCCATCTTGGGTAAAACCCTCCCCACCATCAAGGACAGATTCAATAAGCAGTGCCTCTAGAAGGCAGCATCTGTCATGAAGGATCTTCACTACCTGGGACATGCCCCCTTTGCATTACTACTATTGGGGAGGGGGTACAAGAGCCTGAAGATTCAGATTAAATGATTCAGGAACAGCTCCTTCCCCTCTGCCATCAGATTTGTGAACAGTCCATAAACACTACCTTGCTATTGCTTATTACCTTGCATTATTGATTTATTTACATAATTTATAATAATGTTATGTTTTTGCATTGTACTGCTGCTGAAAAACAATCGATTTCACACCATATAAACCAGCGATAATAAATCTGATTCTGTTCTGGTACACAAAATGAAATGCCAAGGAAGTAGCTGAGGGAAGCACATGAATGACATTGAAAAGACAGGTACATAGATGGGAAAGGTTTTCAGGGATTTGGGCCAAACACAGGCAAACGGGATCTGCTGAAGCAGGAATCTGCTCAGCATGGACCAATTGGTCCAAAGGGCCTGTCACCAAGATATGATTCTGTAAATATACTGAGTGCATGAGTCACCCTCAAAGCACCAACTTTCATGCTGAAATGACAAATGGACTGCTTTATTGTCAGCAGTGTATTCAGGCATTGTCCTGAATACATGTCAAATGAATCTAAAGTAATCAATACAGACCATGATTGTAGGGAAAGAGCGACAATTGAATAGTCAGTAAAGGAGCGATGGGGAAACGGGTCTCCTGGGCAGTTAAATAACAAAAATACTCGGAATGGTAAAAAGAAGACCAAATTACCAATATTTGATGCTATCTTGTACCTGGACCAAGAGTGAAATGCAGTCCCAAATCCTTTCTATTCCCAATTATTCTTCATCTCCATTTTTTCCCTCCCCCACCCCATTCCCTACTCACCCTCACTTCACTCTCCAACTCCCACTCACATTCTCCTCCCCTAGTTCCCTTATCCCTCCCCTTCCTTCACGACCTTCTCCTCCCCAACTCACTTCCCACTCCCTCACTCTTTACCATCTTCACCCTCATCTCTTCCCTGCTCCTCACTCATTCCCCCTCCCCTCAACCCCTCCCTATTCCTCCACATTATCCCTTCCATCATTTCTATTCTTCTCCCCCCCCCCCTCCAACTCACCAAGCAAACTCTCCCATCTCCTCCTTTCTTCCCCTCCCCGTTTCCCGGGTAACCGCAGGTTCCGAGGTCAGGCCCAGTCCTCGGGTTCTCCCGTCGCCTCCTCCGCTCCGCCGCTTCCCGCTCCGGGGAAGGAGTCGCCCGCCCCCGAGATGTTGAGCAGACTGAGTGCCCTACTGCAGCAGGCCGTGGAGACGGTGAGGTGCTGGGGCCGAGGCCGGGGCCGGGGCTCGGCGAGCAGCGGGCGGCCCGGTCCTCACCGTCCAGCCGGGCCTCCGCAGCTCACCCGGGGGGTTGGAGAGGGGTTGATCCGCGCAGAGCGGCCCGTGTGGCGAGCTGAACTCGGCAAAGGGACAGGGAGGCGGGGGACTGCAGGGTCTCCCTCTCCTTGTATATGAAGGGAAGGGGGAGAAAGCACGGGTGACCGGGGTAGTGGGATAGCAGGGTTCTGTTGGATCAGTAATGATTAGACCACAAAACCATAATTAAATAAAATGTGATTATAATGACCGAGACTTTAAGGAAGGAGAATATGAAACACTGAAAATAAAGGACAGTGTGTGTGTGGGGGTGGGGGGGGGGGGGGGTGTTAGAGAGAGAATGTGTTAAAAGACCAACCAACTTTAAACGTGGAAAAACTATAAGGAAAACGTACAGGCTCCAGCAATTATTCAGGGGACTGGAAGATTACTAATGTGGGATTGTTGTTTAATAGCGTTAGGTAAAGGAACTACATCCTAGTTAACTTAATCCAAGAATATAAATTAAGATCTAGGAGGCTATTTATCCCCTTGTTCCCGCTCAGGAAGAACATAACTTTTCTTTTACCTCAACACTACTCTCTTGCACAAGCCCCACATCCCTTAGCTCTGTTGAAGTATGAAAATTATTTAATCCTTGTCGTGAATAGACATTGTGGCTAAGTTCCACAGATCTCTTGCAAAACAGAACAGGGCATACTGCCCCTGAATAATAAGTAAAGTACATTGGATAATGTGGGGGGAGGACGTCCTACCGGGGGAAGCTCCAGCAGCTGGATCTCTGGCACTGAGTCTGGCTGTCTGGCTCAGAAAGGGAGAGAAGAGGGGTGCATTAGTGATAGGGGATTTCGTGCATGTGAGATACCTGGATGGTATGTTGCCCCCGGGTGCCAAGGTCAGGAATATCTCGAATTGGGTCCACAACGTTCTAAAGGGGAAGGGTGAGCAGCCAGAAGCCGTGGTACATATTGGTACCAAAGAGAATATAAAGGGTTAGGTAGAAAGCTGAAGAGCAGGACCTCAAGGATAGCAATCTCTGGATTGCTGCCTGTGCCAGGCACCAGTGAGGGTAAGAATAAGATGATTTGGCAAATGAAAGTGTGGCTGAGGAATTGGTGCAGAAGGCAGGTTTTCAGCTTTCTGGATTATTGGGATCTCTTCTAGGAAAGGTAGGACCTTTGCAGAAAGGATGGAGTACATCTGAATTTGAGAGAGACCAGTAAATTACAGGTAGGTTTCCTAGAGCTGTAGAGAGGATTTAAACTAATTTGGCAGGAGGATTGGACCCAGAATGATGGGGCTGAGGATAAGGCAGTTGTTAGGCAAATAGACACAGTGAAGGGTGGGCAGATGATAGGGCAAAATTGCAGTCAATGGGATGAGTTGAAGTGTAACTAACATGGGCAAAATCAAAAAAGGGTTATGAATACAGGAATGAAGACGATGTATTTGAATGCACGCAGTATGTGGAATAAGGTAGATGGTCGTAGCACAGATAGAGATAGGCAGGTATGGTGTTATGGGCATCACTGAGTCGTAGCTGAAAGAAGTTCATAGTTGGGAGCTTAACATTTAAGTATACACATTGTATTGAAAGGGCAGGCAGGGGTGGGGTGGTTCTGTTGGTTAAAAAATGAAATCAAATCCTTAGTGGTGACATAGGATTGGAAGATGTAGAATCTTTGTGGACAGATTTCAAAACTGCAAGGGTAAAAAGACTCTGATAGAAGTTGTATACAGGCCTTTGAACAGTAGCCAAGATGTGGGGTACAATGTATGATAGTCAAGGGTGATTTCAATAGGAAGGTAGATTGGAAAATCAGGTTGGCGTTGGAAAAAGGAGAGGGAATTTGTAGAACGCTTACAAGATGACTTTCTAGAGCAGCTTGTAGTTGAACTTAACAGAGAAAAGGCAATTCTGGATTGGGTGTTGTGTAATGAACCAGATTTGATTAGCAAGTTTAAGGTAAAGGAACCCTTAGGATCATAATATGATAGAATTCACCTTGTAGTTTAAGATGGAGAAAATAATATTAGATGTATCAATATTACAGTGGAATAAAGGGGATTACAGAGGCAATGAGAGGGGAGCTGGTCAAAGTTGATTGGAAGGGAAAACTAGCAGGGATGATGGCAGAACAGCAATGACGAGTTCTGGGGCAATTCAGAAAGCTGAGGGTAGATACAACTCAAAGAAGAAGTGTTCTAAAGGGAGAATCTGACAAGGAAGTCAAAGACTGCATAAAAGCAAAGAGAGGGCATATACAGTAGTTTTTTTTTCAGATATATAAAGAGTAATAGGGAGGTCAGAGTGGATATCAGACCACTGGAAAATGATGTTGGAAAGGTAGTAATGGGGGACACTGGAAGACACCAGCAGAATGCCAGAAATTCGAGTGACGGGGCAGAAGAAAGTATAGTTGATATTACAAAGGAATAGTACATGGGAACTTAAAAGGTCTGAATGTAGATAAGTCACCTGGAGCAGATAGACTACACCCAAGGGTTTGAAAGAGGTTGCTGAAGGGATTGTGTGGAGGCATTAGTAGTAATCTGTCAAGAATCGGAATCAGGTTTAATATCACTGGCATATGTCGTGAAATTTGTTGTTTTGCAACAGCAGTACATTGTAATACATAATAAAAACTATAAAGAAGTATATGGCAAAAAAGTAGTGCAAAAAGAGAAGAAAAAATACTGAAGAAGTGTTCATGGGTTCATTGTTGATTCAGAAATATGATGGCCAAGGGGAAGAAACTGTTACTGAAACATTGAGGTACCTCTGCCTTGATGGGAAGAGGGCATGTCCTGGGTGATGGTGGTCCTCAATGACAGAACTTGCCATTTTGAGGTATCGTCTTTTGAAGGTGTCCTGGATGCTGGGGAGGCTAGTGCTCATCATGGACCTGGCTGAGTGTACAACTTTCTGCAGCTTTTTCTGATTCCGTGCAGTGGCCCCTCCATGCCAGACAGTGATGCAACTAGTTAGAATATTCTCCAAGGTACATCTATAGGAATTTGTGAATGTCTTTGGTGACATACCAATTCCCCTCAAACCCTAAATGAAATATAGTTGCTATCATGCCTCTTTGTAATTGTATCAATATGTTGGGCCGAGATAGATCCTCAGAGATGTTGACACCCGGGAACTTGAAACCGCTCACCCTTTCCATTTATGATCCCTCAATGAGGACTGGAGTGTGTTCCCTTGATTTGCCCTTCCTGAAGTCCACAATCAATTTCTCGGTCTTACTGACGTTAAGTGGTAGGTCATTGATGTGACACCACTCAACCAGCTGATCTGTCTTGCTCCTGTATGCCTCCTTGTCACAGTCTGAACTACTGCCAATAGTAATTGTGTCACAGTAAGTTTATAGATAGCATTTGAGCTGTGCCTAGCCAAACATTCGTGGATTAGAGAGTAGAGCAGTAGGCTAAGCACGTTCCCTTAAGGTTATATAACGTGGAAAGAAGCGGTCCCAACACCGACCCCTGCAGAACACCACTAGTCATCGAAACCAACTCAAAAAAATGTCTTTTATTTCTGCTCTTTGCCTTCTGCCAGTCAGATAATCTCTTATACATGCTAGATTCTGGAATTCATGCTACATAGATCACTAGAGGACCGGAAAATTGCAAATGTCACTCCACTCTTTGAGAAGGAAGCAAGACAAAAGAAAGGGAAATATAGACCAGTTAGCCTGACTTCAGTGATGGGGAAGATGTTGAGGATCATTATTAAGGATGAGGTTTTGCAGTAATTGGAGAAGTTGATAAAATAGACCAAAGTCAGCCTGTTTTTCGTAAGGGGAAACCTTGCCCGACAAATCTTCTGGAGTTCCTTGCGGAAATAGCAGGCAAGGTAGACAAAGAAAAGTCAGTGGATGTTGCTTACTTGTATTTTCAGGAGGCCTTTGACATGGTGCTGCACATGAGACTGCTTAACAAGATAAGAGCCCCTGGTATTACAGGAAAGATTCTAGCATGGATAGAAGAATGGCAGACTGGCAGGAGGCAAAGTGGAAAAATGGGCCTTTTTTGGTTGGTTGCTGTTCTACAGGGAACCGTTTTGAGACTGCTTCTTTCCATGTTATGTGTATATCAATGATTTGCAGTATGGAATTGATGACTTTGTGGTCATATTTGCAGATGATATGAAGATATGTGGAAGGGCAGGTGGTGTTGAGTCTACAAGAGGACTTAAACTTGAGAGTCCCTTTGCATTGTGCAGCTTAACTTGCAGGTTGAGTGGGTGGTAAGGAAGGCAAATGCATTCGTTTCAAGAAGACTAAAATATAATGGCATGGATGTAATGCTGTAGCTTTATAAGACATTGGTCAAACTGCATGGAATATTGTAAGCAGTTTTAGGGCCCTTAATTAAGAAAAGATGGGCTGGCATTGGGGAGGGTCCATAGGAGGTAAAATGAGAATGATTCTGGGAACTAAAGTTTAATATATGAGGAGCATTTGATGCTCTGGACATATACGCTGGAGTTTAGAAGAACATGAGAAGATCTCACTGAAACCTGTCAAGTATTGAAAGGCCTAGACAGAGTGAATGTGGAGAGGATGATTTCTTTTGTGGGAGAGCTTAGGACCAGAGGGCACAGATTCAGAATACAGGGACATTGCTTTAGAATGGAGATAATGAGGTATGTCTTTAGCAGAGGGTAGTGAATCTGTGGAATTCATTGCCACACATGCTTATGAAGGCTATGTCACTTGATGTATTTAAAGAGGAGGTTTACAGGTTCTTGATTAGTCAGGGTGTCAAAGGTTACAGGGAGAAGGTAGGAGAATTGGGTGGAGAGGGAAAATAGATCAGTATGATGGAATGGCAGAGCAGACTCAATGGGCAGAATGGCCTAATTCTGTTCCTATGTTTTATGGTCTTATAGTACAACACAGGAACATGCCCTTCTCTCAGGCTGTGAGACTAATGAATACCCTGCTACCACTGAGGTCTCAACAGCAGGACAGCGAGCTGTTTACTGTTTACCTATGCTGTGCACCACATGTATTTTGAGTGGTTTATTTATTTGTGGTAATATTTTGTTTAATGTGTTGTGTGTGACATAGCACAGTGTGTGTCCACACTGCACCAACTGCTGCCACTGGGCTATAAACGTGCAGGAGCAGTGAGTGGTTAAGTGCCTTGCTCAGAACACACACGCTGCCATGGCTGAGGCTTGAACTAATGACCTTCAGATCACTAGCCCAAAGCCTTAACCACTTGGCCACGCACGGTATTGTGGGTGCACCGTGGGCCAGAGGAACATTGTTTTGTTTGGTTGTATATATGAATAGTCAGACGATAATGAACTTGAACTTGAATGTGATGTTATTGCAAACTTATGATGCCTAATTAAACTGATTTCTTCGACACGCATATGGTCCCATATCCTTTCATCGTCTGCATTTTCATGCACTTATAGAGTCATAGAGCACTACAGCACAAAAACAGGCCCTTTGGCCTATCTAGTCCTTGCCAAACTATTATTTTGCCCGGTCTATTGACTTGCACCTTGACAATAACCTTCCATACCCCTCTCATCCAGGTACTTATTCAAACTTCTCTTAAATGTTGAAATCGAACCGGTATGCACTAACTACCACCAACAACTATCCTGGAAGCACATTCCAGACACCTAGCATTCTCTGTGTTTACAACCTGCCCTGCACACCTCCTTTTACTGTCCCCCTCTCTGAGTAAATGCCTGACCACTAATATTAGACGTTTTGACTCTAGTGGGGAAAAAAGACACTGGCTTTCTAAATCTATGCATCTCATAATCCTATAAACCTTTGTCAGGTCTCCCCTCAGCATCCACCATTTTAGAGAAAACAACCCAAGTGGTTTGAGCCTATCCTTATAGCACACGTTCTCTCATCCAGAACTGAATGCTATACTCCAGTTGTGCTGAAGCAGTTTTTTGGAGATCTCTGTCCAAGTCTTTTGGATAGCCAGTTTCCCAAGATTTATGACCAAGAAATCTCTTCTCACCTCAGTCTTGAAACTGTGACCTCTGGTTCTAGACCTCCCAGCCAGCAAAAACACAGGCCTGTCAAGCTCCTTAAGAATTTTGTAGTTTTCAAAGGTTGAGTTTCATTCTTGTAAACTGAAGAGATAATAGGCTCAATTGTCTATATTTCTTCTGGTATAGCTAACCCGCACCCCGAGAATCAGTCTGAGAAATCTTCATTGTATTCTGTCAAAAGTCTTGGTGGTGAGCAAATTACTGCAACAATATGAGGGGGAACAGAATTTAGAGGCACAGTTTAATGAAGCTCGAGCAGCAGGGGTCGTGGAGGGTTGTCTGGGGTTTATGTCCAGGACTGTTTGAGGTTGGTTCCTGAGGTGATTATCTGTGAATGGAAGGGCATCTTACCAAAATAGGGTTTTTGAATGGGTTTGGGGAACAGTGCTTGTTGAATAATGTGTGGGACCAGCTGACTGGACATCTGGAAATGCTAATTGATCTGCGGTTGATGTCTAGGAGTGCAGGACAGGATGGTTTGAGGTGACTGCAATCATCCTGGGAGTAGAATATGTCAGGGCTTATCCTTGGGAGGATGCCTTTCCTGGAATTCTGTTGGGTTGATGTAGACATGGAGGGAGGTGAATGGGTGTGGAGGACGGGAATGTGAGGAGATGGGATGGTAGTCAGGAGTGGGAAGGAGGTCAAGGGGATAGGGGAATTGAGGAGGGGAGATGATGAGAACCGGCTCTGTTGGTGTCTTGGGGTTGGTTTAGAATCATAGAGCATAGAAATGGACTAATCTCAAATAATAATGAGGCTGCCTACGGAGAAAAAGTCATCACCCTGACACAGTGGTGTCAAGAAAATAACCTCTCCCTCAACGTTGCAAAAACAAAGGAGCTGGTTGTGGGTTACAGGAGAAATGGAGACAGGCTAGCCACTATTTACATCAATGGATCTGTGATTGAGAGGGTGAGCAGCTTTAAGTTCCTCGGCATAAACATCACTGAGGATGTCATGTGGTGTGTACATACCGGCTGTGTGGTGAAAAAAGAACAACAGCACCTCTTTCACCTCAGACGGTTGAAGAAGTTTGATATGGGCCCCCAAATCCTAAGAACTTTCTACAGGGGCACTTTTGAGAGCATCATGACTAGCTGTATCACTGCCTGGAATGGGAACTATACTTCCCTCAATCACAGGACTCTGCAGAGAGTGGTGCAGACAACCCAGTGCATCTGTAGATGTGAGCTTCCCACTATTCAGGACATTTACAAAAACAGGTGTGTAAAAAGAAGAATCATTGGGGACCTGAGTCACCCCCAACCATAAACTGTTCCAGCTGCTATCATCCGGGAAATGGTACCACAGCATAAAACCCAAGACCAACAGGCTCTAGGACAGCTTCTTCCATCAGGCCATCAGACAACCTAATTCATGCTGACAAATCTTTATTTCTATGTTATATTGACTATCCTGTTGTACATAGTATTTATTATAAATTGCATATTGGACATTTAGATGGAGATGTAACCTAAAGATTTTTACTCCTCATGTATATAAAGGATGTAAGTAATAAGTCAATTCAATTCAATTTGGCCCAACTCCTCTATGGAGACCAAGATTCCCATTTAAGCTAGTCCCACTTGCCTGCGTTTGGTCCATATCCCTCTAAACCAGGGGTTCCCAACTTTTTTTATGCCACGGACCCTTACCATTAACCGAGGGGTCCTTGGATCCCATGTTCGAAACCTTTGCTCTGAGCCTTTCCTGTCCACATATCTGTCCAAGTACCTTTAAATGGTAATGTACCTGCCTCAACCACTCCCTCATTCCATATACTGATCACTCCCAGATGAGAAAGTTGCCTTTCAGGTTTCTTCTCACCTTAAGCTTATGCCAACCGGTTCTTGATTTCTCAAAGCTGGGAAAAAGACTCTGCTTTTTCTGTGCCTCTGGTGCTCCTGTCCCCCTTTCTTTCTCCCTGGGCCTCCTGTCCCATGATCCTCTCCCTTCTCCAGCTCTGTATCCCTTTTGCCAATCAACTTTCCAGCTCTTAGCTTCATCCCTCCCACTTTCAAATCTCTTACTGTGGTGACCCACTTCCCAGCGCACCCAAACCGGCTCACAAAGTGGCGCGCACCGGCATTGAGGCCGGTCCCAAAAAGGGCGCCGAGCCTTCTTCACCAGCAAGGGGAAAAGCCCGCGCGCGGGACGGGACTGTGAATACCCGTCCTCTACAGCATTCCCGCCCAGGGAGGGCGGGATCAGGAACGCGTTAAAGTGAGGCCGCGAAGTTTGAATAAACCTCTTTTGCAACTGCAGCTCATCGACTCCATGTCGTTTATTGCAGCACTGCGTGAGGCCACATCGCTACATTACTATCTTTCAGTTAGTCCTGACGAAGGGTCTCGGCCCGAAACGTCAACTGTTCTTCTTCCTATAGATGCTGCCTGGCCTGCTGCGTTCCACCACCATTTTGTGTGTGTTGCTTGTGTGCATTCACCCTTATAATTTTATACATTCTGTAAGATCATCCCTCATTCTATCTTACAGTGAGAAAAGTCCCAACCTATTCAACCTCTCTCCATAACTCTGTGCTTAGAGTTCCAGCAACATCCTCATAAATCTCCTCTGCACTCTTTCCAACATAATGGCATCTTTCCTACAGCAGGATGACTAAAACCGAACGCAATATTCCAAATGCAGACTCACCAAAGACTTTTATAATAACATAACGTAATATCCCAACTTCTGTACTCAGTCTCCTGACCAGTGAAGGTGAGCATGCCAACAGCCTTCTTCACCACGCTGTGATGTCACTCTCAGGAAACTGTACTTGTATTCCTAGGTGCGTTTGTTCTTCAGTTCCCCAGGGCTGCTACCGTTCACTGCCTTACCCTTATTCATCTTCCCAAAATGCAATATCTCACTCATCAAAGTTGACCTCAATTTACCATTCCTCAGCTCTCTTTCCCAACTAATCAAGTTCCTTCTGTAAATTCTGAAAACCATCTTCTCTGTTACTGGCACCACCTTATTTTAGTGTCATCTGTAAATATGCCTTGTACATTCTTATTTAAATCATTACTTTAGATGACAAACAACAATCCTGGGGAACGTTACAAGTTGAAAGCCTTCAATCTAAGAAACAACTCTTTGATTATTATCCTCTGCATCCTGCTATCAAGTCATTTGCATACCTATCTTGTTAGCTCTACCTGAATCCCATGCAATCTGACTTTCTGTATCAAACTACCACCTTATCAAAGGCCTTAATGAACTCCATATAGATCAATCTGTTACAATACCCTTGGTTACTTCAAAAAACTCAATCAGATTTCTGAGTCATGGATCTCCCATGCACAAAGTTGTGCTGATTATTCTGAATCAACTGCTGTTTTTTTCAAGTGCATGTATCCCTCAAAATCTCCTCCAGAAATGTACCTACCAGAGGTGTTAGATTTACTTGTCTGTAGCCAGGTTTTTCTTTGCAGCCCTTCTTCAATAAATACACAATAGAGGTGCATAGGGTGTCAGGATGCTTGGGGATGCATGTGGGTTTCATGATGTGAGAGGCTAAATTGGCTCACAGGATTATCTAGGGAGGCATATTATCTAAACATGAGAGTATGGGGTCAAGTGTGTTGGTGATGGACACAATGGAAGTTTGGGATCCGGATTGTCTGGGTTAGTTTTGGGGAGGTAGAACTGGGAAGGTGGTGTGTTGGGGGCAGGGCTAGGCCTCTGCAGAGATGGTGAGCAGGATTGTCAGGATAGTGTTTAGCTGTAGCATTGTTCAGGAGTACTGCCAAGGGCTATGCCGTGGAACAGGATGGGATTATCTGAAAACGAGAGAAGAACTCAGCTGCTGTCTGGGGTTGTAGAAAAGACAATCCTAGTGTGTTGTATGGGGGTTGGTAGACAGGCCTCATGTTCCTTAGTGGTTGCTGAACAGGACAGTCATTGTATTGGGACAGGACCATCAGGGAATATTGTCTGGGGATAAGCAATTGTTCATCTGCCGATTGACTTGAAGTGGATGTCTTAGTCTGGTTTTGATGAATGACGTTGAAGGTTCAGGGTGATCAGGTGTGGACAGCACTGTCCAGGTGAAGTATGGAATTCTTTAAGGTACTCTCAGGGTAACGTGTGGATGAGCCTGTGGTCAACTTTGAGGTAGAGAACAGGAGCGTCCAGAAATCCTATCAGTCAGAAGGGGAAGGGATTGTGTGGGAGTTGGACAATGATATCTAAGGATGGTTCTGGAGCTGCTGGATGTGGTTTGGTAGTCCATGAGTCCGTTATATTTCATGTTGTCTTTACACATATCCCTTTGAGTTGCAGTTCCTGGTTTCCTTTGCCTGGCTTCTGATTGGGATATTCCAGCTGCCGCTCACTTCTGACTCGAACTGAGGGGTTGGCAGTCCTTGCATCAAGTAATCTAGTTCCCTGGGAGTTATGCTCAACCGGAGTGCAGGGAGTGGAAAGCTGATCCTTCAGTTGTCACAGCCCTGCTTTACTGAACCCATCCCCTAAAGTTATGACAGGGTACTGCATATATCCTGTCTGTAATCCTTCCGAGTATTTCTGTGCAGTATTATTTTACCGTGCAAAATGTTTTACCTTGAAAAAGGTATTGCTTGATAACTCTTTCCAAAACAATGTAGCATGCAATATTTTACTTCCTTTCTTCTGTTAAAGGAGGAAGAGCCTATTCAGCTGCTAGAGTCCTTCATCGGTCACTGGAAAGGAATCACCAATTATTACATTGTGACCACAGGTTTGGCTGCATGATTATATTCAAAAGTCTTTGATGAATTAAAGTGGAATGGCTTATTTTGCAATGTACTGTATGGAACAATCCTTCAGGAGAGCAGGGCTTCAGTGGGACAATCAGGGATTTGAGGAGCAGAATGTTTGGAATATTAAGCCTGAGGTGGGCATTGTTGAGAGAATTAGGGGTCTAAAGGGGTGGGCTTTACCGAGAAAGTTGAGTGCCTAGAATGGGGGGGAGGGAGGTGGTTGATGGGAGAATTGGGAAACTAGGGGGTAGCTTTCCATGTGATTTAGGAGAGAAGAGATGGGCTGCAATGGACCTGATAGACTTGACCTTGATTTTTTCCATACTCTTGCCAAGTTTATAGAGTCATACAGCTTAGAAGTAGGCCCTTCAGCTCAATTGGTCCATGCCGGTGGTGCTGCCCACCGAGTTAGTTCTATTTGTTCACATCTGACTCATGTCACACTAAATCCCTCCACGTACTTGTCCAAAAGTCTTTTAAATGTTGTTATTGTAGCTTTAAGATTGTTCCATGCACTGCATTTTGTCAATATTGATCTTGTTGGAGAAGGCTCAAGGGGCTAATTAGCCTACTCATTCTTATGTTTATTGTGCTCTTTACACAATGCGAAGCTTTGTTGCTACCTTAGTTTCTAGGACTATGCTGTTTTTAAAAAAAGTTTTTTTTCAGCACTTTACTCTGATTGTCATATCAAAGAATTGTTCAGCACCCTACATGGGCCCTTTACCGTACTTTGTTCATTTTGACTGTGATACACTTATTCTATATACCTGCATGAGCTTCCGGTTACTCTGTGCACTTCCTTTCCAAGTATCTGCCCCAATGCTTTTAAACTCCACTTCCTCTGACAGTTTGTTCCAGATGACTACCTCCTGTGAAAAATCTACCCTCCCATTTCTTTAATAATTTTCCCCTCTTACCTTAAGCCTGTGCCTTCTTGTTTGCGACTTGTCTGCCCTGGAGAAAGGGCTGTGACTATCTTTCCTACCTCGTGTCCCTCATAAACCTCCACAAGGTCACCCGCTCAGTCTCCTACACTCTAGTGAAAATAATCCCACTCTGACCAAACTCTCTTTATAACTACAGCTCTCTGTTCCAGGTAACATTCTGATGATTCTCTCCTGCATTCTCTGTCCTGCTACTGCATCATTCCTGCAGTGAGGCAACCAGAACTGCACACTATACTCTAAGCTCGGTCTAACCAGTGTTTTTTACAGCTATGTCATGATGTTCTCTGATACGCAATGCCTCAGTCTATGAAGGCAAACATAGCAAATGCCTTCTTCACCCCATGTCCACCTGTGTCACCATTTTCAGCCAGCTATGGACTTGTTCTCCGTGGTCTCTGTACATCAACACTCTTGAAGTCCCTGCCATTTATTTATTTGTTTATGATTTAGAGATGCAGCACAGTAACAGGCTCTTCCAGACCAATGAACCCGCACTGTCCAGTTACACCCAATTAACTTGCTAACCTCGTACATCTTTGGAAACTCATGTGGTCACAGGGAGAACGCACAGACAGTGGCAAGAATTGAACCCAGATCGCTGGTGCTTTACAGCATAAAGCTAATCTCTACACTAGCATGCTGCTCTGTATTCTATACGTCCTACCAGAATTTAACTTTCCATTGGAATACGTTCCATCAGTCATGACACCTTCCAATTTTCCAGCTGATCTATGAAACTACCGTGTCCTTTGACAGACTTTCCTGTGATCTGCCAGGTTTTGTTGTATGCAAACTTGCTAATTGGACCACCCGGATTCATCTGCAGCAACTCAGCAGGTCAGGCAGCAAAAGCACAGGCAAAGAGATAGTCAACTTTTTGAGTTGAGTCTCTGCATTAGGACTGAGATTATGGAGGAGAGATAGTTTGTATTCAGAGGTGAAAGGGAGGGGTATGAAATGTCAGCCTTTATCAACCTTGCCATCTCTCACCCTAACCCTAACCCTAATTGATTTTCCTAATCAATCCCTACTTAATCCTGCTCATTGGACTTGTTTCCAATAACTTACTTACCAGTGACAATAGACAATAGGTGCAGAGGTAGACCATTCGGCCCTTCGAGCCTGCACCGCCATTTTGAGATCATGGCTGATCAATTCCTATCAATACCCGGTTCCTGCCTTGTCCCCATATCCCTTGATTCCCCTATCCATAAGATACCTATCTAGCTCCTTCTTGAAAGCATCCAGAGAATTGGCCTCCACTACCTTCCGAGGCAGTGCATTCCAGACCCCCACAACTCTCTGGGAGAAGAAGTTTTTCCTTAACTCTGTCCTAAATGACCTACCCCTTATTCTCAAACCATGCCCTCTGGTACTGGACTCTCCCAGCATCTGGAACATATTTCCTGCCCCTATCTTGTCCAATCCCTTAATAATCTTATATGTTTCAATCAGATCCCCTCTCAATCTCCTTAATTCCAGCGTGTACAAGCCCAGTCTCTCTAACCTCTCTGCGTAAGACAGTCCAGACATCCCAGGAATTAACCTCGTGAATCTACGTTGCACTTCCTCTACAGTCAGGATGTCCTTCCTTAACCCTGGAGACCAAAACTGTACACAATACTCCAGGTGTGGTCTCACCAGGGCTCTGTACAAATGCAAGAGGATTTCCTTGCTCTTGTACTCAATTCCCTTTGTAATAAAGGCCAACATTCCATTAGCCTTCTTCACTGCCTGCTGCACTTGCTCATTCACCTTCAGTGACTGATGAACAAGGACTCCGAGATCTCTTTGTATTACTCCCTTACCCAACTCTATCCCGTTCAGATAATAATCTGCCTTCCTGTTCTTACTCCCAAAGTGGATAACCTCACACTTATTCACATTAAACGCCATCTGCCAAGTATCTGCCCACTCACCCAGCCTATCCAAGTCACCCTGAATTCTCCTAACATCCTCATCACATGTCACACTGCCACCCAGCTTAGTATCATCAGCAAATTTGCTGATGTTATTTTCTATGCCTTCATCCAAATCGTTAACGTAAATGGTAAACAGCTGTGGTCCCAATACCGAGCCCTGTGGCACCCCACTAGTCACCACCTGCCATTCCAAGAAACACCCATTCACCGCTACCCTTTGCTTTCTATCTGCCAACCAGCTTTCTATCCATGTCAATGCCTTCCCCCCGATGCCCTGAGCTTTGATTTTACCCACCAATCTTCTATGTGGGACCTTATCAAATGCCTTCTGAAAATCAAGGTACACTACATCCACTGGATCTCCCCCGTCTAACTTCCTGGTTACATCCTCGAAAAACTCCAACAGATTAGTCAAGCATGATTTACCCTTGGTAAATCCATGCTGGTTCGGCCCAATCCTATCACTGCTATCTAGATATGCCACTATTTCATCCTTAATAATGGACTCTAGCATCTTTCCCACCACCGATGTCAGGCTGACAGGTCGATAGTTCTCTGTTTTCTCCCTCCCTCCTTTCTTAAAAAGTGGGATAACATTAGCCATTCTCCAATCCTCAGGAACTGATCCTGAATCTAAGGAACATTGGAAAATGATTACCAATGCATCCGCAATTTCCAGGGCCACCTCCTTTAGTACCCTAGGGTGCAGACCATCTGGACCTGGGGATTTGTCAGCCTTCAGTCCCATCAGTCTTCTCATCACCGTTTCCTTCCGAATGTCAATCTGTTTCATTTCCTCTGTTACCCTATGTCCTTGGCCCATCCATACATCTGGGAGATTGCTTGTGTCTTCCTCAGTGAAAACAGATCTAAAGTACTCATTAAATTCTTCTGCCATTTCTCTGTTTCCCATAACAATTTCACCCAATTTATTCTTCAAGCAGTGATGGTTAAACTAACTGCCGACAATGATTTATCTTATCATTACAGCTCTTCTTGAATAATTGTAACACATTTGTTTTCTTCTAAACATTTGTCACATCAATCAGTGGTTAACAAAGGTTTAAGCATTTCTGTCAGGATCTCAGCAATTTGCTCCTTTTCCTCCTAAAGTGTCCTAAGATACATCTCATCAGGCCCTGGTCCTTATGTCTGCAGATAACAGGTAGAGTCAGGTGAGGAGGGAGATGAAAAGCAGATGGATCCCAATGGGGAGAGACGAGTATGGAGGTAGAAACGGGCTTGGGGAGTGGTAAATGGAGTCACAAGAAGCTGCAGATGCTAGTATCTGATAATAAGAAAGGTGATAAGTGGAATCAGATAAGGGAGTGATGATGGGTGATGGAACCAGTTGAGTGAAATTGGGTGAGGGAAAGAGACAGAAGGTACATGAAATATCAGTGTATCTCTCCCTTGTTTCTCTGACCTCCACATCCTCTCTGGTACCAATACCAATGAGAAGTATTCATTTAGGCTCCACTCATATTCCATGGCAACTAGCAGAGATTACTTCTTTGCTCTCTTCACCTAGTCCCTCACTTCTACTATACTTGTAAAAGACTTTAGGATTCTCCTTAATCTTCCCTCTTTTTCCTGATCAAATTCAAACCTTTGTGAGTCCAGGTTTTGCTTAACCTAACATCTTTGATTTTAACTCTTACAGAGACTTGCTGATTCTTAATCTTTCCACATCTTTCCACAGACAATTCTATTACTCACCCATCCTCATTCCCTAAGGTTGGGTACAGCACCTTTCTTAGTAGGGCTCTCTACATCCTGTTTCAAAAATACCTCAGAAGGTGAATAATATCCTGAAACAATAACTGGTTCCACCAAGCTTGGCTCAGCACTGTGTGTATTGTTTGCAGTACATGCTAATGACTTCAGTGCCTACTGTGTACCAGCGTCATGGTAAGATCAGTCACTGGAAGTGAACGAGTAGTTCCTGGTTATATGTAGCACTGAGACAAATTCAGCATTATCTTGTTTTCCAGATGAAAACCTCCCAGTGAGACAAACAGACATCCCATGGCACCTAAGGCAGATGGTGGATATACTTATTTACGAGGAGAAGCAGAGTGGATCAGGAGAGACAGGACCATGTATGGAATATTTCTTACAGCATAAGATACTGGAGACACTCTGTACTCTGGCCAAGGCTGGGGTAAGCAAAATTAGTAGCGAAGGAGAGACACAGACTATAAACGGGAGGAGGGAGGAATAGACGGTGCAGTGTTGGTGAGGACGTTTGGAGAATTAGAGGGAGCAACCGGTGTGAATGGGTAGGGCTGACGAGGTGCAGGTGGGATGAGGTGTGACTGGGAAGGTATGAGGTGACGAAAGAGGAGATGGATAGCAACGCTCAGTAGTAGGTGCGAGGGAGAGAATTCTGCTGGTGGGGGAAAAGATGGGGTGGTGGGGCTGGTTGGACTGTGGGTGCAGGAAGTCATATTCCTGAGCAAGGGTTGGAGCTGGCAGAATATGTTGGGAGTTGGTTCAGCATGAGCATCGTAGAATCCAAGATGAGCTATGTTTTCTTGTTCACAGTATCCCCCTGGCATGAAACAGCAGGTATTGGTCCTTGCCACCAAACTGCTAGGGCAAATTCAGCAGCCATTACTGCCTCATATCAATGTGCACCGGCCTGTCCAGGTGAGTCCAACACAATCCCCCCTTAACCAAGCACTTAATATTGACTTCTGTTTAGTATTTAGCCATTTTCTCTCACTCTTTGACGTGCCTGTGCGAGCTTGGGCAACGTGTGTCTGAAAGCTATTGCATTGCATCTGCTTTGACATTTGATCCTTGTCTAGCTGTGTCAGACCCGGAGCAGCACACGATGGAGTAAGCCACAGGGAAACAGTAGTCCAAGGAAGAGGAGGCAAGATACTCGTCGTGATGCTGGGAAATGCACAGCAAGTCATGCATAGATGATAACAGTTCAAAAAACAGAAAGCATTCACATGAGATCGGTCTAGAGGAGTTATTATTCCAATGACAACAAGGTTTCGCTGTCAGATGAACTCAATTCCTTTTACGCTTGCTTTGACCAACAGAACGTGGAGGCACCTTCATGAACCCCCACAGCTCCCAATAACCCTGTGATTTTAGACTCTGGTCTGAGAGCAGCTTTTGGGAGAGTGAATCCACAAAAAGCATCTGGCTCGATGGCGTTCCCAGCTGAGTACTGAAGACCTGTGCTAATCAACTGGCTGAGGTGTTTAATCACATCTTCAGCCACTTGCTTCAGCATTCCGAGGTACCCAGCTGCTTCAAGCTTCCATTGTATCAGTGCCCAAGAAGAATATGGTAACCCACCTTAATAGCTATCATCCAGTAGCACCGACATTGGTCATGAAGCATATTGACTCCTGCCTGTAGAGGGACCAGGATCCACTCCAATTTGCTATCAGCACAAAAGATCAACAGCAGATGTCATTTCATTAGCCCATCATTTGGCACTGGAGCATATGTCACGATGCTCGTTACTGGCTACAGTTCAGCATTCAACACTATCATCCCCTGAACCCCCATCACCAAGCTCCAAAACCTGGGCCTTGATACTTCCCTGTGCAACTTGATCCTCACTGGCAGATCTCAGTGAGAGCGGATTGGCAACACCTTCTCCTCCACACTCACCATCAGCCCAGGTGCACTACAAGACTGTGTGCTTAGACGAATCAAAGACAAACCAGCATATAGGTGGGCGATTTTGAATCTGCTTGTGTTCAATATTGAAAGTAAATTTATTATCAAAGTTCATATATGTCACCATATATTTCCCTGAGATTCATTTTCTTGTGAGCATTCACAGTAAATACAAAGAAACACAATAGAATCAATGAAACTGCATACATAGATGGACAAACAACAAATGTGCAGAAGAAATTGAGAAAACACAAAAAAAAGAAAAATAATAAATAAATTGTGTGCGTGTGTGTGTGTGTTTTTATTATATATATCGAGAACATGAGTTGTAAACTCCTTGAAAGTAAGTCCATAGTTTATGGAATCAGTTCAGTGTTAGTTGGGTGAAGTTATCCTGCTTCAGGAGCCTGATGGTTGAGGGGTAATAACTGTTCTTGAACCTGGTATAGTGGGACCTAAGGCTCCTGTATTTTCCTCCCTGCTGGCAGCAGCAAAAGAGAGCGTAGCCTGGATGGAGGGGTTTCAGATGTCATGCCGAATCTTCACAAACTTTGAAGGAAGTAGAGGTGCTTTCTTCTTAATTGCACCTGTGTGCTGGGCCCTGGACAGGTCCTCTGAAGTGATACCACTGAAGAATTTAAACATTCTGATCCTCTAAACCTCTGATCCCCCAATGAGGACTGGCTCATGGACCTCCTTCCTCCTTCCTCCTTCAATAATCATCTCCTTGGTTTGCTGACATTGAGTGAGAGGTTGGCATTGACACCTCACTCAGCCACATCTTCAACGTCTCTCCTATATACTGATTCATCACCACCTTTGATTCGGCCAACAACAGTGTTGTCTTCAGCAAATTTAAATATGACATTGGAGCTGTATTTAACCTCAGTTTGGATCCCATAACCTGCCTATAGGTCGTAGAGGTGCCATCATCTGTCTTGGACTGGTGAGGCCCGGCTGTGTTTATCCCTCTCCAGACCAGACCAAAGCTGAAGACCTCCAACTCGGTGCCTCACTCTGGTCTCGAACACATGGCTGTTGTTCTACGGGGAACTCATCCGCCCTGGCCGGTGACTTTGCCGACAAGGTCCTTCGCCCAGTGGTGCCATGTTAACACCACCTCCTCACGTCGTTTAGCCTGCCAGCTGAAGCAGTGCACCAGTATGTGCCACTTGGAGGCAGACATGAGAAATTTGCCGTCAACGGCATCTCTTCCATTTCACACACGTCTGCTCTTACCCCATCCTCCCACCACCCGACCAGGGATAGGGTTCCTTTTGTCCTCCCCTACCACCAGCACATAATTCTCCGAAACTTCCGTCACCTCCAATGGGATCCCACCACAAAGCACAGCTTTCCCTCCCCCACCTCCACTTTCTGCTTTCTGCAACACCCTTGTCCATTCATCACTCCCCACTGATCTCCCTCCTTGCAAGCAGAACAAATGCTACACCTGCTCCCTCACTACCATCCAGGGCTCTAAACATTCCTTCCAGGTGAGGCAACACTTCACCTGTGAGTCTATTGGGGTCATCTACTGTGTTCGGTGCTCCTGGTGTGGCCTCCTGTACATCGGTGAGGCCAACGTAGATTGAGAGACCACTTCACCGAGCATCTACGTTCCATCTGCCAGTGGCCACTCATTTTAATTCCACTTCCCTTTCTCATTCCAATATGTCCATCCATGGCCTCCTCCACTGTTGTGATGAGGCCACACTTAGATTGGAGGAACAACACCTTATATTCCGTTTGGGTAGCCTCCAACCTGATGGCATGAACATCGATTTCTCAAACTTCCAGTAATACCCTTCAAACTCCCCCCTCCTTCTCCATTTCCCATCCCCTTTTCCTTCTCTTACCTCATCTCATCAATCAACTTACCAGTTTTTTACTTCATCCCTTACTACCCCCGATGGGGCATATTTCTCGAGGTCTGTGTCTGCTCCATTTGTGGCATCCAGTTGGTCCATTCAAAGCAGTCTTGAAGCATATAGATTACCTCATTAGGCCATACAGTGATGGACCTCCTGACTGGTTTCTCCATTTTCAGCAGTGGTGTGTATGCTGCAATTAACCTTATGGAGATGAGTGAACTCGGCCTTTTCTCCTTGGAGCAACGGAGGATGAGAGGTGACCTGATAGAGGTGTATAAGATGATGGGAGGCATTGACTGTGTGGATAACCAGAGGCTTTTTCCCAGGGCTGAAATGGCTTACAGGAGGGGCATAGTTTTAAGGTGCTTGGAAGTAGGTACAGGGGGGATGTCAGGGGTAAGTTTTTCACGCAGAGAGTGGTAGGTGTCTGGAATACATTTCCAGTGACAGTGGTGGAGGCAGATACAATTGGGTCTTTTAAGAGTCTCGTAGATAGGACATGGAGCTTAGAAAAATAGAAGGCTATGCAGTAGGGTCATTCTAGGCAGATTCTAGAGTAGGTTACATGGTTGGCACAATATTGTGGACCGAAGATGTAGAATGCTGTAGATCTTTATGTTCTATGTGTCAAGATAAGGGTGTGGGATGACTTTGTAAGTACCACATCTGTTTTTTTCCCTAGTGGCTGTGGTGCCATATTAATAGAATTTGGGTAAAATCTCCAGCAAGTTAACATGATTGAAATCTTCTGTAGTTATGAAGAAATTGTGTGGATGCTTGTTTTGAAGAAAGCTCTCCCAGTGCATCCTTGGCATTTGCACTCGGGGAGGGTGGGGGGTGGTTGTAGGCAGCAGTGATACAAACAACAGGAAACTCCCTGAGCAGGTAATGGGGCCGACATTTAATTGTAAGATGCTTAATTTCCTCAGAGCAGTGACTGCTAACGACGCGCAAGGACTCCTTACAACTCATGTTCTCAGTATTATTTTTGCACAGTTTGTCTTATTTTGCACATTGGTTGTTTGTCAGTCTTTATTTATTACAGTTTTTCATGAATTCTGTTGTATTTCTTTTCCTATAAATATCTGAAAGAAAAGTAAATCTCTAAGTAGTATATAGTAGCATATGCGTACTTTGATACTAAATTTTATTCTGAACTTTGAACGACTGAATCGTCACTGATACCTGATATCCAAAGGCATGGATAGGTGACTTGCAATTCTGGAACTCAGATCTGAGATGAGGAGCCATGGTAGTAGATGTTTCTTGAGTTTCTGGTACATTTAAGGTGCTGAGGTCTGAGAGAGAATGCAATGGGAGTGGAACAGAAAATTAAAGTGGTTGCAGCAGGACAAGACAAGTGGAAAGAATATCTGGCAGTGAAAAGGCTTCCATGGTTTAGGTGTATGGTGGAGAGAGGTACAAAGACCTAGGGACTGTGGATCATCACTGAAGGCATGCACCAAAGGCTGATCCAAATATGCTTTCCCACTTGCCGCACTGACCACCTCAGTTCCAGCCTACAGACCATGGTGTTGTATTGTACTCCAATACCCTTCTGCAGTGTCAGTGGGGGTAGTGGATGAGAGCTTGGTTAGAAGTGTGGGGGTTATTCTGTTTAGCCTCCTTCCATTGCCTCGGTGATACCCTTTTACTACTTTCCACATTGTTATCTCTTATCTCATTGTTATCATTGTTATCAATATCATTGTTATCTGTTATCTCCTTCTGCTCCATTGGGAAGTCCTTTGCCAACAGCATTGGGGAGCTTTGTGATTGTCCATGGTCATCACAGTCAGTTGTTTAGCAGTTTCAGTGAACAGGTGCATTAACTCTTTCCACAGTTTTCCACACCTTCACATTCAAAAACCCTGTTCACATTTATATTGTTCATATGGGTGTTAGGGATTTTAGGAAAGCAATGGACAAGTCACTCATGGTAGATTCATTAAAAAGATTAAGATGCATGGGATCCAGGGTGGTCCGATGTTTTGGCTTCAGAATCAGCTTTAATGTTCATATGTTGTGAATATATATATATGTATATAAAGTTGAATTAAAGAAATAGTGCAAAAAGAGGGGGAAAAGTGGGCAAGATAGTGTTCGTGGGTTCATTGTCCATTTAGAAATCTGATGGCAGAGGGGAAGAAGCTATTCCTGAATTGTTGAGCATGTGCCTTCAGGTTCCTGTAACTCAGAGGATACAGCAATATATCGATCCTTTGCAGAAATGGGTGGAGAATGGGCAGAGCTTAATCCAGCCAAGAGTGAAGTGTTGCATATCAGGAGATCAAATGTAAAGGGGCAGTACACTGTTAATGGCAAGACTCGTAACTTTGTTAATATAAAGTTGTATCTTGGTAACCAAGTCCCTGAAAGTGGCCACACAAGATGAGAGAATGATAAGTAAGCATATGGTATGCTTTGCTTTGATAGCATTGGACAATTTTTTTCCCGAAGTATTGCTTCCTCAGGAATTTTAATCGTTTATGATAGACTACCTGAAGCTGAACACATATACAAATTTAGACTACTTGTATCATGTAGGAATTGGGAGAAACAAGTAACTTTATTGAAAATGATGCATTTAATTGCATATTGGTACTGACAACTAATAGTTCAACTAAGGTAGAAAATGTTTCGTTGATGATTTTCATTTGTACTCAGTGACATCTTGCTGAAGTATCCAACAATAATCAGCCAGCATCGATGCATTCCAGTTGCCTTTATATCGTTTCTCCATGACTGCAATGTCCTGGTGAAACCTCTCACCGTGCTTGTCACTGACAGCCCAGTATTTGCAGGGAAGAAGTCTAAATGGGAATGCAGAAAATGAACCTTTGCACTTGATGGTTTTGTGCGCTTGCAGCATGTTGTCAACCAGCTGCACGTAATTTTGTGTCTGTAATTGCCAAGACAATTCTCTACAACATCCTTCAATCCCTTCCGTGCAGTTTTCTCTGGTCCCACCAGTAGTTCTTCGATTTGCCTGTCATTAATGACCTTTTTGATTTGTGGACCGACAAAAATGCCTTGATTTATCTTGGCATCAGTTATGCTGACTTGAATTATGAATTGAAATAACAAATATAGGCAATTTCAAAAAATAATGAAATAGGAAATTTCATGCAGATTATCATGATCAGCAGCCCAAAATCTGTAAGATACACCCAAAAGTATTCAGGAAGCAAGACCTTTGTTGTCCAGTGTAGTCTGGGGGTTGTGTTGCAGTTTAGAACACTTCAGGTTAGGCTACATCTGGAGTAATGCATTCATTTCTGATTGCCCGTTTATCGGAAGGATATGGAGGTTTTGGAGACAGTGCCGAAGACGTTTAATGGGACGCTGACTAGATTAGAGGGCATGTGCGATAAGGAGAGTTTGGAAAATTTTTGATTTGTCTTTAGTGGGGGAGGCTCAGAGGAGACCTGATAGAAGTTTATAAAATGATGTAAGGCATGGATAGAGTAAAGAGTTGACATGTTTTCCTAGACTCAAAATGGGTAATACTAGAGGGCGTGTGCTTAAGGTGAGAGTTTGTAAATTTAAGGGAGAGGTATTGGGCAGGGCAGTTCTTTTTTGCATACGATTGTGGGTGCCTGAAATGCGCTGCCAGGAATGGTGGTGGAGACAAATATGAGAGAGCATTTAAGAAGCTCTTTGAAAGGAATTTGACTATGCAGAGAAAGGAGGGATCTGGCCCATGTGCAGGCAGAAAAAGTTAGTGTAATCACACATCGTTAGCTTAGGACAACATCATAGACCGACAATTTGAGATGTTACTAAATTTCATAGAACATAGAAGAATACAGCACAGGAACGTGCCCTTCGGCCCACAGAGTTGTGCCAAACTATCGAAAAGTAAATTTTAAAAAAAACTAATCTCTCCTATCCCATATCCCTTAACTTTCCTTACATCCATGTCCTTTAAAAGCTTCTAATGAATTTGCATCTACCACTATACCAGGCATCCATCACTCTGAGTAAAAAAACCTACCCCTCACTTCCCCTTTGAACCTACCTCCTCTCACCTTCAATGCATGTATTCAAGGACATTTTTAAGCTCTTACTGCTACAGTTGGAAGTCCCCACCTTTAAAAGGGCAACAATTATATCAATGCCCAAGAAGAGTGGTGTGAGCTGCATTAACGCCTATCACCCAGTAGCACTCACAACTATGGTGATGAAATGCTTTGAGAGGTTGGTCATGGCTAGAATCAACTCCTGCCTCAGCAAGGACCTGGACCCACTGCAATTTGCCTATCACTATAATAGGTCTATGGTAGATGCAATCTAAATGGCTCTTCACATGGCTTTAGACCACCTGGACAATACAGGATGCTGTTTATTGACTATAGTTCAGCATTTAATGCCATCATTCTTACATTGCTGATCGATAACCTACAGAACCTGGACCTCTGCAATTGGATCCTCGACTTCCTATCCGGAAGACCACAATCTGTGCGGATTGGTAATAATATCCTTTCCTCACTGACAATCAACACTGGCACACCTCAGGGACGTGTGCTTAGTCCACTGCTCTACTCTCTCTATACCAATGATTGTGTGGCTAGGCATAGCTCAAATGCCATCTATAAATTTGCTGATGATACCACCATTGTTGGCAGAACTTCAGATGGTGACAAGAGGGAGTACAGGAGCAAGATATACCAGCTGGTTGAGTGGTGTCACAGCAACAATCTTGCACTCAATGTTAGTAAGACCAAAGAGCTGATTGTGGACTTCAGAAAGGGTAGGATGGGGGAACACAAATCAATCCTTGTAAAGGGATCAGAAGTGGAGAGAGTGAGCAATTACAAATCTCTGAAAATCTAGCCTGGACACAACATATCAATGCAGCTATAAAGAAGGCATGAGGATAGCTATATTTCATTAGGGTACTGTGGAGAGCGTTCTAACAGGCTGCAACACTGTCTGGTATGGTGGGGGTAGAGGGGTTGTGCACAGGGTCAAAAGAAGCTACAGAAAGTTGTAAAATTAGTCAGTTCCATCATAGATACAAGCCTCCATAGTTTCCAAGACATCCTCAAGGAGTGGTACCTCAGAAAGGTGGCATCCATCGTTAAGGATCCCCACCACCCAGGACATGCCCTCTTCTCACTTTTACCATACAGAAGCCTGAAGGCACACACTCAGCTATTCAGAAACAGCTTCTTCCCCTCTGTGATCTGATTCCTAAATGGACATTGAATCCATGAACACTACCTCACTTCTTAAAATTATTTTTGTTTTTGCATTATTTTTAATTCAACTATTTAATATACGTGTATGTGTATAAATATATATATATATATATATATATATATGAGGCATGAGGATAGCTATATTTCATTAGGGTACTGTGGAGAGCGTTCTAACAGGCTGCAACACTGTCTGGTATGGTGGGGGTAGAGGGGTTGTGCACAGGGTCAAAAGATATATATATATATATATACACACACACATATATTAAATAGTTGAATTACTGCAATTAATTAATTATAATATTATAATTAATTATATTATCACATATTGCATTGCACTCCTTTCACTAAGTTAACAAATTTCACGACATATGCCGGTGATATTAAACCTGATTCTGATGCCCACTGGTATTAGACATTTTCTCCCCTGAGAAAAAGATACTCCCTGTCTACTCTATCTGTGCCTCTCATAATCTTATAAACCTCTATCAGATCTCCCCTCAGTCTCTGACGCTCCGGAGAAGAAAACCCAAGTTTGTCCACCCTCTCATGATAGCTCACCCCCTCTCAACCGAGCAGCATCCTGGTAAAAATCTTCTGCACCATTTCCAAAGCCTCAACATTCTTCCTATAGTGGAGCGACAGAACTGTACGCAATACTGTAGATGTGGCATAATCAGAGTTCTATAAAGTTTCAACATAACCTCTTGACTTCTGAACTTAATGCTTCGACTAATAAAAACAAGCATTGCATAAGCTTTCTAACTACCTTATTGACCTGTGTAGCCACTTTCAAGGAGATGTGAACTTGGATCCCAAGATCTCTCTGCTCAGCAACACTGATAAGGACCTTGCCCTTAATGGCATACTGTCGCTTTTGTATTTACCCTATCAAAGTGCAACACCTCACATTTATCTGGGTTAATCTCCATATGCCATTTCTCTGACCATATCTGCATTTGATCTATATCATGCTGTATTCTTTGTCAGTCTCTTACAGTATCCACAACTGCACCAGTCTTGATATCATCTGCATACTTAACAAACCCACACCTTGCCCTACTGTCCTGTTTATTATTTATTGTAATGCCTGCACTGTTTTTGTGCACTTTATGCAGTCCAGTGTAAGTCTGTTGTCTAGTATAGCTTTCTCTGTTTTTTTTAATAACGTAGTTCAATCTAGTTTTTTGTACTGTGTCATGTAAACCATGGTCCTGAGAAACGTTGTCTCATTTTTACTATGCACTGTACCAGCAGTTGTGGTCGAAATGACAATAAAAGTTGACTTGACTTGACTTGACATTTTCATCCATGTCATTCATATACATCACAAACAGCAGAGGTCCCAGCAAGATCCCTATGGAACTTCACAAATACAGACCTCCAGCTAGTTCTGAAGCCAAACGCAATTCGCTACGGACCCTATGCATCCTAATCTTCTGGATTAGCCTCCCATAAGGGATTTTGTCAAACACCTTACTAAAATCCACAAATCAATCCTTGTAAAGGGATCAGAAGTGGAGAGAGTGAGCAATTACAAATCTCTGAAAATCTAGCCTGGACACAACATATCAATGCAGCTATAAAGAAGGCTTGAAAATTGCTCTTTTTCATTAGGGTACCATGGAGAGCATTCTGCCAGGCTGCATTACGATCTGGTATGGTGGGGTGGAGGGGGGGTGTGCTACTGCACAGGGTCGAAAGAATTTACAGAAAGTTGTAAAATTAGTCAGTTCCATCATAGATACAAGCCTCCATAGTTTCCAAGACATCCTCAAGGAGTGGTACCTCAGAAAGGTGGCATCCATCACTAAGGATCCCCACCACCCAGGACATGCCCTCTTCTCACTTTTACCATACAGAAGCCTGAAGGCACACACTCAGCGATTCAGAAACAGCTTCTTCCCCTCTGCCACCTGATTCCCAAATGAGCCTTGAACCTATGAACGCTACCTAACTTTTTAAAATTATTTCTGTTTTTGCACTATTTTTAATTCAACTATCTAATATACGTGTGTGTGTATGTATTTTTTATTTTATATATATATATGCACACACACGTATATTAGATAGTTGAATTAAAAATAGTGCAAAAACAAATAATTTTCAAAAGTTAGGTAGTGTTCATAGGTTCAAACACACACACACACACGTATATTAAATAATTAAATTACAGCAATTAGTTAATTATATCATCACATATTGCATTGCACTCCTTTCGCTAAGTTAACAAATTTCACGACATATGCCGGTGATATTAAACCTGATTCTGATGCCCACTGGTATTAGACATTTTCTCCCCTGAGAAAAAGATACTCCCTGTCTACTCTATCTGTGCCTCTCATAATCTTATAAACCTCTATCAGATCTCCCCTCAGTCTCTGACGCTCCGGAGAAGAAAACCCAAGTTTGTCCACCCTCTCATGATAGCTCACCCCCTCTCAACCGAGCAGCATCCTGGTAAAAATCTTCTGCACCATTTCCAAAGCCTCAACATTCTTCCTATAGTGGAGCGACAGAACTGTACGCAATACTGTAGATGTGGCATAACCAGAGTTCTATAAAGTTTCAACATAACCTCTTGACTTCTGAACTCAATGCTTCGACTAATAAAAACAAGCATTGCATAAGCTTTCTAACTACCTTATTGACCTGTGTAGCCACTTTCAAGGAGATGTGAACTTGGATTCCAAGATCTCTCTGCTCAGCAACACTGATAAGGACCTTGCCCTTAATGGTGTACTGTCACTTTGTATTTAGCCTATCAAGGTGCAACACCTCACATTTATCTGGGTTAATCTCCATCTGTCATTTCTCTGCCCATATCTGCAATTGACCTATATCATGCTGTATTCTTTGTCAGTCTCTTACAGTATCCACAACTGCACCAGTCTTGATATCGTCTGCATACTTACAAACCCACACATCGACATTTTCATCCATGTCATTCATATACATCACAAACAGCAGAGGTCCCAGCAAGATCCCTATGGAACTCCACAAATACAGACCTCCAGCTCGAATAAGCCCCTTCGTTCACTACCCTCTATCTTCTACATATAAGCTAGTTCTGAAGCCAAACTCAATTCGCTAAGGACCCTATGCATCCTAATCTTCTGGATTAGCCTCCCATAAGGGATTTTGTCAAACACCTTACTAAAATCCATGTAGACAACATCCACTGTTCTTCCTCCATCAATCTCTTTCGTCACCTTGTCAAAAAACTCAAGCATGTTGGTAAGACATGACTTGCCCCGCACAAAACCATACCGACTCTCCCTAATTAGGCCATGGGTTTCCAAACTCTTATATATCCTATCTCTAAGATAGCTGTGATATAATCCCTGATCAGTAGTGCAACTCCCCCCCTCCCTTTTACCTCCATCTTAGTCTGTTCTAAAACTTCAAAAACCTGGTTCATTAATCATTCATTCTTGCCCCTCTTTCAACCAAGTCTCAGTAATGGTCACAACATCGTAGTTACATGCGCTGCTCTTAAATTCATCTCCCATAGCCATAATACTCCTGGCATTAAGATATACACACTTCAAGCTGTCCATCCCATCATACCTGTTATTTTGATTTTGCTTATCATCATGCCCTGACATCTACCTTCCTGTCTAATACTTCACTTACTGACCTGGTGTTCCAATAAGACAGACATATTTTATTGATCCCGAGGGAAAATGGGTTTTGTTACAGTCACACCAACCAAGAATAGTATAGAAATAAAGCAATATAAAACCATAAATAATTAAATAATAATAAGTAAATAATGCCAAGTGGAAATTAGTCCAGGACCAGCCTATTGGCTCAAAATGTCTGACACTCTGAGGGAGGAGTTGTAAAGTTTGATGGCCACAGGCAGGAATGACTTCCTATGACGCTCAGTGTTGCATCTCGGTGGAATGAGTCTCTGGCTGAATGTACTCCTGTGCCTAACCAGTACATTATGGAGTGGATGGGAGACATTGTCCAAGATGGCATGCAACTTGGACAGCATCCTCTTTTCAGACACCACCGTCAGAGAGTCCAGTTCCACCCCCACAACATCACTGGCCTTACGAATGAGTTTGTTGATTCTGTTGGTGTCTGCTACCCTCAGTCTGCTGCCCCAGCACACAACAGCAAACATGGTAGCACGGGCCACCACAGACTCGTAGAACATCCTCAGCATCGTCCGGCAGATGTTAAAGGACCTCAGTCTCCTCAGGAACTAGAGATGGTTCTGACCCTTCTTGTAGACAGCCTCAGTTTTGCAACCAGTCACTTGCAAAACTAGTCTCAACCTTCCCGACTAGCATTAGCAAAGCTCCCGGCCAGGATATTTCCATAAATGTAAAGTTTTAAAGTGGCGATTGCTTAGGAACAACTTTCCGTGTAGCTAATCTGCATGTTTGATGTCTGTTCTGATAGAAATTGATCTGCTTGTGTGGTGTGGACTCTGCATCCAGAACAGAAAAAGAGGAAGTACACTTCCTAACCATGGTCTGTACAAAACTAAAGCAGCATCCTTACCTGATCAACTTCTTCATCGAGGTAGGCTGAGTTCCACCTATGTGCAGCTCCTTTTGCGGTTCGTGTATAGTAAACCGAAATCGGTTATTGTTTTAGTATTGTCACGCGTAAAACACATGAGAACCATTGTTTTGTGTGCCATCATATAGATCATTTCACATCAGTACATTAATGAAGTACAAGTGAAAAAGAGTAACAGAATACAGAATACACTTTACGATTACAGAGAAAATACAGTCCAGGTAGACAATAAGGTGCAAGGCCATGACAAGATAGATTGTGAGGTCAAGAGTTGACATTTACATCGCTTTTGGTATTGCAAAGGTATTTGAGGCCCAAGTCAGGAAGGATGTCTTTTACTGTTTAACGGATTTAACCATAAGCCTGATTGAAGCTGTAGCTATCAAGGGCTCTGTTATCAAGAGTATAGGCGTGCTTCTACTTACAGAGTCTTACAACGTTGGGGGATGTAAGTTAACTGAAATGTCCCTATCTATCAAGTGTCAGACAAAAATCTGCAGGTGGCAGCATAGACTCACATTCTTCTACCCTTCTGTGCATCAAAGGTCCTTTAAGATTTTGGAAAACTTTTGTTTTGCGAGGTTAAAAACATTGTGTGCCAAGTGGGTAAATAGCACTTTTACTGTACTGACATGCAGAGTCTAGGGCTAGAGAGGGAAACACCTCAATCAGATCTACCCAAGATTGAGCATTTCCTTGCTGATCCGCTCAGAGCTTTTATATCCTCTCAATCTGTTGTTCAGTTATAATATGTGAACACAAGAAGCATATTAAATCAGCTGGAGAGCTTCAACCACAACTTACCACTATGATGTCTTGTCACTAATAGAGATAGGGAAGAGAGGGAGTGGTCACATTGATTATGGAAAATATTGCATTGCAGGAACCCTGAACAATCAAGTACAGTATCTAACTGTTTAAAGTTCAGTGGAAGTACAACTACATTACAGGGATAATTTATTGGTCTGCCTCCTGGTGGAAAAAATATTAAAGAGTAAGTTTGTACAGATATTGCTGCAAGATTTTCGGAGATTTCACTGTCTAAAAATAGATTGGAATCAGAGTTGCAAAACAGGCAGAGAAGATGTGTGTGTTGTTTGCATCTGTAGTTTCTTGTTTTTGTCATCTCTCTCCTGAAGAGAATGGTGGCATTGTCTTTGGAATACAGAGTTAGGAGGTAAAAGGGTATCAACAAAGTAGAAAGAGAAAAACTGTTTCCTTTGACTAAGGGTTAAGAATTAGAGGATGTAGAATACTAAAAGAGCAGAGTGACATTCACAGTAATCTTTGAATGTTTGGGTTCTGGATTGTGCAGTTGTAACAGTGAAGATAAATTCAATTCACTAAGTAGCTAAATGACTCTGGAAAGAAGGAATTTGAAGGGTTATGGGAAGAGGATGAGGGAGAATGTCTAATTGGATTTATTTTACAGTAGAATTAGTATGGACCTGATGGACTGAACAGGCTCCTTTGGAGCTGTAAGCATTCTGTTATTCTCTTCATTCCTAAATCTTTTCCTATTCTCACTTAGAGATCTTCTCGGCCCTCTCCTCCCCTGCCCTTTTCATGCCCTGCTTTCTCATTCCATTAATGTTATCAGTGAAATGAAAGGGCTAACATTTCATGCCTTGTGAGATGTGGGATCTCTACCCAACTATGGCTAGAATCTGCAGGTTAAGTTAGGAGCCTGAATCAAAGGCTGAAATTTTTTTTTTAATCTGAAGATTCTGGAAATCTGAAATAAAACAAAGCATTCTAAAAAAAGTCAGGTATCAGTTTATGTTTCAGGTCCAGAGCATTGACCAGAATTGGGAAAGAGAGAATAAGTTAGTGAAAATAGGGGAAATGGGTAGGACTAAACAGGTATCTCTGGGTTAAGAACAAATGAGTAAGTATGGCAGTTAGGTTCAGATTATGCTTCTATACCTGTGTAATATGTTGCTATTAGTAAGAGCATAGATCAAGCCTAGCAGGGCATGGCTAGTAGGCATATGCCCAAGTGGGACATGCTCAGCAGGCCAAGTAGTACAAATAGAAAGAGAAAAACCAGGCAGAAGCGGCCAGTTCTGAAATAAATGAAAAGTAAGTAATCTAAACTGGGAGAATTCAATACTGACCATGGCATTACAGCAGAGTTAGGCCGTTCAACCCATCGAGTCTGCTCCACCATTCATTGCTAATTTATCTTCGATCTCAGTGCCATTCTCCTGACTTCTCCCCGTAACCTTTGATTCCCTTACTAATCAAGAACCTATCAACCTCCCTCTTAAGTATACCCAGTCATTCAGCCTCCACAGCTATTTGTGATAATGAATTCCTCCTCCACTAAAGAAATTTCTTCTCATTTCTTTTCTAAAGGGACGTTCTTGTATTTTGACACTGTGCCCTCTGGTCCTGAACTCCCCCAACATTGGAAGCATCCTCTCCATATTCACTTTGCTTATGTCTTTCAATATTCCACAGGTTTCAATTAGATTCCCCCCCACCCCAATTCTTTTAAGTTCCAGCGAGTGCAGATCTTGAGTCATCAAACTTTCCTTGTACATTAACCCTTTCATTTCTGGCATCATTCTGGTGAACTTCCTCTGGAATCTCCAATCCTAGCATATCCTTTCTTAAATAGGAACCCAAAACTGCTCACAGTATTCCAAATGCAATCTGAACCAGTGCCTTATAAGATCATATTCTTACTTTTATATTCTAGTCCTCTTGAAATGAATGCTAATAATTGCATTTGTCCTATTTTCTGTCTATTCAACCTGCAAGTTAACCTTTTGGGAATCCTGCATTAGGACTCCAAATTTCCTTAGTATCTCTGTTTCTGAATTTGCTCCCCATTTAGAAAATAGTCTATATCTTTATTCCTTCTACCAATATACATGACCACGCACTCTCCTACACTGTATTCCATCCGCCACTTATTTGCCCATTCTCCTAATCTGTCCAGGTTCCTCTACAGACTTCCTGCTTTCCCTCCACCTTTGTATCATCCAGGAACTTGGCCACAATGCCATCAATTCCGTAATCCAGGTTTATAACATGAAAAGAAATGCTGAGGACAAAAACTTACCCAGAGAGAAGATGAGTAGCTTTTCCTTTCGTTGGGCTTCATTGTAACATGGCAGACAAATCAGAATGGGGATGGGACAGTGATTTAAATGACAAGCAGCAGGAAGTTTGAGGTCACTCGTGAGTGCTGAATGTGGTGCTCTGCAAAGCCATCATCCGATTTGCACTGGTTTCTCCATTGTAGAGAAGACCACATTGTGAATACAGAATGCAGTAGATTACAGAAGGCTCTTGGAGAATGGAGACTGTTGGAAGTTTGGAGGGTGGGGGTGGAATTAAAGACATTTGTCACTGTGACTTCATTGAGTGATTTCAGTTTAGATATGCTGATGTTTCTTCCTGCTTCCTTTTTATGTAATGCTTTTTCAGAAGAAGAAATTTACTAATTCCAGAAGATCATTGTCATGTTCCTCCAAGAAGACTGAAATTAAGCAACAGGGCACTGATTCTGCAGTAGAATCAGAATCGTGTTTGACTCCAGAGGCTAGCTCATCGCATGCTGACCAACCTCCTGTGGCATGTAAAAGTCCTGTCTGCCTCAGTACTGAGGATAGAGGCACTCAGCTGGAAAAGAACCTGCTTCATGCTATACTAACTGTGACCTCAAGTCAGGTACGTTTGAAATAACTTGTAGTTAAGAGGATTGAAAATAGAGCATAATGATCAGGGTTGTCGGGAGGCAAGTGATGTAGAGCATGAGGGATTGAGAGCCAATGATCCATACGATAGGGTCTTTTAAGAGACTCCTGGATACGTACATGGAGCTTAGAAAAATAGAGGGCTATGGATAGCCCTAGGTAATTTCTAAAGTAAGTACATGTTCGGCAGAGCATTGTGGGCCAAAGGGCCTGTATTGTGCTGTAGGTTTTCTATGTTTCTATTAAGACTTAATTTTAGTTCTTAATTTCTGCTGGAAAATGAGTTTCACATTTGAGTTTCTCAGAAGACATGCTGAAATTAATAATCAAAAACATCCTTATTCTTATACAGTGTTTTAAAAATGGAGCTATTTGGAATCTTGCAGTTCACTTTTGTACTAATTCAGATCAAACTGTCCATTAATTTGAAGAATTCTGGTGAAGATTTAATTCCTTTATTTTTAATTAATTTTTTGGCTAGCATTTTCTGTTCACCTCCCACACCATTTAGCAGTCTGTGATCACAGAAAGCCAGACAGAATTAAAGTGTCAGATTTTGTTCCCTGAAGGACACTTGTGAATGAGAAAAATCTAGCACTTTTATGGTCGTAATTTTTAATTATTAATTCTTATTTAATTCCAATAATTAACTGAATTGATATTTTACAGCTGCCTTTAGTGGGATTTTTAAAAAGATCTCTGATTTGTAAGTCTCAGTCACCAGTCTGGTGAATTAACCAGTTTATTAAAAATGAGGAAAAAAGCAAATATATTGCTTACATAGTGGCCCAAGAACATGTTGATCTCCCACAATCAAAAGCCAGTGACAGAGTGCTATTGATTTTAAGCAATAGTTTACCCATAACTTTACTATATGGAATCCAGAAGTATAGATAGCACATGCAAAGAATGGAAATAGCAGGAGTAATCCAATATCCAGAAATTATGTTGACTCTTATGCAGGATTTTTCTATTTCCATAGCCTGAAAGTGTTTAGTGGCTTTAATTGAGTAAAAATTGAATAATTTATTGCTTTGACTGGGAACAGAATGATGATGACATAAGAAACAGAAGCAGGCATAGGCCTTCCAATCCTTCAAATCAACTCTTCCATTAATCTCCTCATTCTCATTTCCCATCACTATCACAGTCCCCGAATCAAAAATCCATCAGTCCCTTGGGTATCACAGTGGCATAAGCCTGGGTTCATTCCCATCATGGGATGGTGTTAGTGCAATGTTTGCACGTTCTCCCTGTGATAACAAGCTTCCTTGTTGTGCTCTCAGATCCCAAAGATGTCCAGGGTGGTAAGTTAATTAGTTGCTGTAGCTTGTCCCTAATGCTTTGGTGAGTGAAAGAAAAGGAGAAAATGTGATTAATGTGGGATTAATGTAAATCATCAGTGCAGACTTGGTGGACCAAAGGGATTGTGTATTGTAACTCAGCAATGGTGACATTCCCATCCTAATAGTACTTGTCCGAATGTTACAGTACCTCCTGCCTGATTGTAGGGGCCAAAGAGGTTGTGGGACGGATGAGAGAGGTCATTGACAATGTGATAAGGGCCCTGGTATGCGGTTCCTCGGGCAGATATCTTGGATTGGTGGAAGACAGACCCCAATGATCCTCTCAGCAGTGCTCACAATCCTTTGTAGACCCTTGCAGTCAGATGCCTTGCAATTCCCATACCGGACGGTGATGCAGCGTCTCTCAATAGTCTCCTGTAAAAATTGGTTAGAATGGGTGGAAGCCTCACTTGCTTCAATCTCCTCAGGAAGAGAAGATGCTGCTGTGTTTTCTTGACTGAAGAGGTGTTGTTGAGGGACCAGGTGTTGTTGAGGTGTTGTTTGCATGCCAGAAATTGAGCTCTCCTAATTCTCCCCGTGGAGGAGCCATCCATATGCAGTGAGGTGTGATCAAGCCTGCACTTTCCTAACGTCCACAAATTGCCTTTTTCACTCATCTAAACTGATAAATTTGCTTTTCACTGTACTGAGGTACAGTGAAGCATTTTGTTTGGCAATGCAGATAGATAGTAAGATGCAAAGTCATAACAAAGTAGATTATGAAATCAAGAGTACCTTTTATCATATTAGGGAACTGTTCAGCAGGATAGAAGCTATCCTTGAGGCTAGTGGCACATGCTTTCAGGCTTTTGTATCTTCTGCCTGGTAGGAGGAGGGGAACAGAAAGTATGTCTAGAGTGGGTGGGCTGGCTGCTTTCCTAGGCAACAAGAAGTATAGACCAAGTCCATGAAGGGGAAGCTAATTTCTGTGATATACTGTGCTATTCCCAGCCGTGATGCATCTGGATAGGATGCTTTCTATGGTGCATTGATAAAACAAAAATGAGGGTCAAAGGGGACTGCTAAATATCTTTAGTTTCTTGTAGAAATAGCAGTGATGGTTAGTTTTATTGGTTGTGTTGTCTATGTGTTCGAAGCAGGACAAGCTATTGAGGATGTAGCCTTGAGGGGCCCCAGTGTTGAGAATGATTGCAGCACTGCTGTTGTCACCTATCTTTACTGATGGTGGTCTGTTAGTCAGGAAGTCAAGGATCCAGTTGCAAAGGGAAGTTTTGAGCCCCAGGTCTGTAAATTTGTTTGGTGTTACAATATTGAAGGCCAAACGTTAGTCAATAAACAATAGACTGATGTAGGTGTCAGGGTGGCATGGTAGCATAGTGGCTAGCACAAAGCTTTACAGTGACAGCTCTAAGATTTGGGTTTATTTTCTGCCACTTTCTGTAAGGTTTTGTACATTCTCCCTGTGACTGAGTGGGTTTCCTTCAGGTGCTCTAGTTTCCTCCCACTTTCCAAAGTCGTACAGTTAGGGCTAGTGAGTTGTGGGCATGCTGTGTTGGTGCTGGAAGGGTGGTGACACTTGCAGGCGTCCCATCACAATCCTCACTGATTTGCCTTGATGCAAATGATGCAATTGAGTACATGTTTCGATGAACATGTGATAAATAAAACTAATCAATCTTCATCTCTCCTGTCAAGATGCTTCAGAGATGAGTGTAGCACCAGGGAGATGGCATCTGCTGTAGCCCTGGTTTGGCAGTAGGCGAATTGCAGTGGGCCAAGGTTGTCTGCAAGGGTGGAATTAATATGTGCCATGGCTAGCCTCTCAAAGCACTTTATGCTGGTTGATGTCAGATCCTCGGGGTGGTAGTCATTAAAGCATTTTCTTAGGTACTGGCATGATTCATTTAGACAAGGAATTTCATTGCTCCCTGGTATATATGACAGTAGACTCAACTTTCTTTCTTTCTAGGAGAAGCGATATGCAGTGAAGGCCTGTGAAAGCTTGCTCTTGTTGGTCACGTTACCAGAGGAAGTGGCAGCAAGATACATGATTGAAGGCACAGCGTTATGTAGCATGCTGGCTAACAGGCTGTCTGATCTTTACAAGCTAATACCAGAATCCATTGACCCAGGACAAATTGAGTCGCTGGAAAGAGTTAACTGGCGGTACATAAACTTACTCGAGTTCATGAAATGGAAAATGAGGAATATTTATATGTATCAGATCATTACAATTTTCCGGTGCCCACACAATGAATTCCTTACAGCAGGATGTTTCACCAAGTGCAAGTTCATCAATATAAGAAGGCAATCTCATTAAGTTTTAGTATAAAAACACTGCTTGCATTGTAGACTTCAATCTCTCAGTGAATAACAACTTAACAATATATCAGCACAAGTATCTGAAATAATGTAATATCATTGCATTAATTAGTAAATATTAAATTAAGTTAATAAGTGGACACACAATGGGTGATCCAGTGGGACTTTGAGAGGACAGACACACCCTCTCATAGAGAAGGGTCACTATCTCAGAAAAAGAAGTCACCCATTTCAACCCTGTTGGAACAAAAAGCCTGGTTCTATGCTGCATGGCTCTATAAATAACAGATAATAGACTGGTGCAACACAGAAACAGGCCTTTTGGTCCATCATCTACATCCTGACCCTTTTGCCTACCTAACTGACTGGCTATTCCTTGCCCCCTGTCTAAATGCCTCTTAAACATAACAATTTTATTTGATTCTACCACCTCCTGCTGCCAGCACATTCCAGGTATCAACTACCTTCTGACCCCCATTAAAGCTCCTTCCTTTCATCTTTGATCCATGCCCTTTTACTTTTAGTGCCCTCAACGTGGGGAAAAAGATTGTGACTGTCTACCCGATCTGTGCCTCTCATAATTTTACATACTTCAGTCAACCTTAACTTCCTGGGTAAACAAGCCCCACCTATCCAATGTCTCTCCATAACTAAATTCCTCCAGTCTGGACAACATCCTTGTGAGTCTCCTGCATTCTGTCCAATGCAACCATATCCTTTCTATAGTTTGTGTTCAAGCAGTATGCCACGGGCAGGCTAACCAGTATTTGTAAAGTTGCCAAACAAAGTGGTATCTTTCATATTACGTGCCATGATCTGTGAATACAAAAGTGCTGCATGTCTTCTCCATCACCCTACCCACCTATGATGTCACTTTGAGAAAAATGTCAACTTGAACTTCTAGATCTCTCAATATCTCTTATTGCCCTTCATTTACTATACATGTCAAACTCCCTATTTGATTTCCCAAAATCCATCATCTACAGTTGTCAGAATTAAATAGATTGGAAGGACAGCGCTCGCTCTGCCACGATGTTCACCCCTCTCTCCACGCCCCTGAGGCTATGAAGACTGCCCTAGATGCTGTGCCCTTGTCCGCTACTATGATGGACTGATACTGAGGCTGTGGGCTTACTCTGGGATGCTGTGGGGTTCAGATCTAAGGACTTGTTTTGATTCAGAATGTTGTTGATCGCTTCTCCTGTTTGCATTATTTGTGTCTTTGTTTACCTTTCTCTGCTGTTGGTCTTTATGTTATTTTTAAATTGGGTTCTTTCAGGCTTCTTGCTTTGTGGCTGCTTATAAACAAACAAATCCCTTTGATATTATATGCACTTTGAATCTTAAATCTGCCAACTTTCTGCTCAACTTGGGTGTAATGGATAGCAAGGACTCATTGGGCTGGAAGGGCCTGTTACCGTGCTGTATCTCTAAACTAAAAAAATAAAATAAGTCCAATATATATTAGTAGAGATCAATATTTTAAAACTACTGAGGAAATATTACAAAAAAGAATGAGTTAATCCTCAAAGATGATTTTAAAAAGCTGTTACATTTGAGCAGAGCGAGAGTAGCAAGGATACTCTGCTTGCAAACATGATTGATAGAAAGATCCCTCAAATGATGAGAAGATTGGATCAATGATGGAAGAATTACAAAATACGATCCAAAAGGCTGTTGGCAACAGTTCCCAAAGGTGTTACTGCAACAGGAACAGGCTATGTACTGATGCAAATTATTACACAGGAGAAATGTTGAACAAATCAGTACTGTCAATGTGGAGTGTGATTTGTCAGGATAATTGTTTTACAGCATCACAGAACATAGAGCACTACAGTACAGGTCAGGCTTTTTAGCCCAAAATGTGCCAACCTTTTGTCCTACTCTAAGATCAACCTAACCCTTCCCTCCGACATAGCCCTCCGTTTTCTGTCATGCACGTGCTTAGCTTCTTAAATGCCTGTAATGTATTGCCTCTAGCACCACCCCTGCCATTCAGTGCACCCACTACTATCCATGTACAAAACTTAACTCTGATATTCCCCTTAAACTTTCCTCTAATCACCTTAAAATTAAAGTGCTAGTATTAGCCATTTCTGCCCTGGGAAAAAGTCTGCCAATCCACTTAATTTATGCTTCTTAATATCTTTGACACCTCTATCAAGTCGACTCTCATCTTCCTTCGCTCCAAAGAGAAAACCCCTGGCTTGATCAACCTACCCTCATACGACATGCTCTCTAATCCAGACAACATCCTGGTAAATTTCCTCTGCATCTCTGAAACTTCCACATCACTCCTGGATACAACCAGAATAGAACTCAGTACTCTTAAATGTGGTCTAACCAGTGTTTTCTAAAGCTGCAACATTGCCTCACGATTCTTGAACCCAGTCCCCAGAGGAATGAAGTCCAACACACCATATGCCTTCTTTACCCTATCAACTTGCGTGACAGCTTTGAGGAATCTATGGACATGGATCCCAAGATCCCTCAGATCTGGAGAAAGTAATGTGTTGAGAACAGATTTCCAAATATTGAATGTACAAGCCTAATGCTATTGAATGCTGACTGATACTCTGCTCTGTATTCATGACCAAGGTCGCAAGACAGTACCTCTAAAGGCGAGGATGCAGAATCATTTCCAGGAAAAGAGGCGGTGGTTGCTTTCTTCGCGTGGCTGGACTATTGTGATCAGCTGGTGAGAGAAGCCCATAAGGTAGGAAGTTGTCATTCTATACACCTGCAATAGTTCATGAGGGAGTGAATAGGTTTCTACAGGGTTCTGAGATGGTTGGCTGAAGCTCTGCAAATGCTGTTCCACAGTTTTCATTATTATTCCTGTTGCTGTGGGATTGCTGAGCAGGGACCATGTGCTGTTCTTGTATATAAAAAATGTTGTTGTTGTTCATCCTTCGGAGTCGAAGACGACCACGACTTCTGTCAGGTGGAGGGTTTGAGACTGTGGGTCCGAAGGTGACTGGTGAGGCCAATCCGGGCCCTGAAAGCTCGCCCACATGTGGGACACATGAGGGTAGGTGCTGCAGTGGAAGTGGAGGTATAAAAAATAATTTATCTCACTCAGCAGCCGAAGGGAAACTGATAGATATATGGTAGAAGTGATGGTAATGAGGTAGCCCTTCTACTTGAGCAGGATTCCCTTCTTCTCTTATCTCTTGTATGCAGCAATTTAAAGGATTTGAGAGTGAATTTGCATTTGTGGTAGGTCCTGAAGACGAAAAGGTGATGCATTGGAACTTCCCACCGCAATGTTCATTGACATTATCATAACGAATACATTACATGGTGTAATACACCTGTATTACCAGCCAAGAGGGACTCTTCCCATCCACTCCTACAGTATCACCACAGAGTACATAGCTGTAGTTCGCTGCTTTACAGCCTAGAATATTGTTGCAAGATTTTAGTTCCAGATCGGGACACAGCTGCCTGAGTTTGTGTCAAATTTCTGAAAAGCCTTGGCCAATATTCCAGACTCATCCCTTCCAAACAAATTGCAAACATAAGATAAAATTGCGAATTTAAAGACACTAGATTCTCTCTGGGGCTTGGAACGAAACTGGTCGATATGAGACTTCTCAGAGAGATGGCTTTCTTACCATGTATTGTGTGGGTCTGTCAATTCTATATCGAGGCCCTGCTGAAATTGTTACTTGTGGCAGTGGGATCCAGAGACTTCTCAGAGGATACAACTTTATACTGGCCTTACTTGTGGAATAAACTTGCGTCACAATTTGGTGATTAACAGTGTGAACCTGATGCCTCACAATGCGTGCTCAAACGTCTCACCAAATACCGGCTGGGAGTTGGCGGCCGGCGGTATTTTGTGATACTCGCAAGTTCACAGCAATGACTTGTGTTGCGGTTTGTTCTGTGGCTCTCAGTGTCTGGCCAGGTGATATTTACACTTTGTCTCTTTACGCAGGTAACAGCTGTTGCTGTAGCCCATGAGATCAGGAAACGCTTCTTCTCCAAAGTCCTAGAACCACAACTGTTGCAGGTGTAAGCCAACTTTTCCTTTGTTGCTGTGTGATGAAAAATGTGATCTCAATCCCATGTTAACTTCCCATAAGGTGGGATTCAAAGATAAAGGGGTGTTTCGTGAACTGGATGCCTGTGACTAGTGGTGTTCCTCAGGGATTGGTGCTGAGAACTTTGCTCTTTGTAATATACATGAATGTGGGAAGCATCATGAGAAAGCTCTTAGATGACACAGAGATCAGTGGAGGTGTAGACAGTATGGAGGATGGTCTATCAGCGTGATATTCATTTGTAGGTGAAATTGGCTAAGAAATGAGAGATGGAGTTTAATCTTGAAGTATGAGGTGATACATTTTCTGAGTGCTGTTGTGGGGATCTAGGGAGTACTGAGGAATAGGGACAGTTTGGTGTGCAAGTCCAAAAATCCTTGAAGGTGACCATGTGGGTAGATAACATGGCTAAGAAGGTTTCCATTAGTCAGAGCATTGAGGACAAGAGCAGGGAGCAATGGTCTATATTGGTAAAACGTTGGTCAGATCACTTCTGAAGTAGTGGCTGAGGATCTGGTCATCACGCTACAGGTGGGACGTGAATTCACCAGTTTGCTGCCTATGATGGTTGGGTGTTTTAGTAATGAGCAAGAATGGAGAGTCTGGGTCTGAGAGACTAATCACTGAGGAGGTTAATATGGAACATGATCGACCTGTGTAAACTTGTGAAGGGTATAGATGGGGTAGACCAGGACACTGTACCCCATATGACTAAATGAGAGGTAGATACGACTAGAGGAGACAGATGTAGGGTAAGAGGAAATATGAAGGGAGCCGTTTTTCACCCAGCGAGTTGTGAAGCAGAGTTGTACAGCACAGAACAATGCCTTTTGGCTCGTCATTATTCAGGCTAACCCAGATACATTTTCAAGCTAATCCCATTTCTCAGTCACAGATAGAATCACTGACATCATTTAAGCAGTGTCTAGGCAAACACTTGAATCACCAGGTCACAGAAGGCATAAAAGGCTGCATAATGCTGCATTAATACAGATGGGTGTCCAATGGGTAGAATGATGTGATGGGATGAATGGCCTTTCTCCTTGCTATATGACGTCAAGTTTGACAAATGAGACATCCAATCGGGTGTTGGGTGCGTGGTGCTCCATCCTTGGATCAGCCTTCGCCTAGAATCACACTCTGCTCTGTAACCTTTAACCTTTACAAGTTCTGGGCCTGAACTCGCTGGAGTTTAGAAGAACAAGGGAGATCCAATTGAAACCTATTGGATATTGAAAGGCCTAGATGGAGTGATGTGAAGAAGATGTTTCCAATGGTGGAGTAGTGTAGGACCAGAGGACACAGCCTTACAATACAGGGACATCCCTTAGAACAAAGATGAGGAGGAATTTCTTTAGCCAGAAGGTGGTGAATCTGTGGAATTAATTGCCCGATAGCTGTGGCGTTCAAGTCATTGGGTGTATTTAAAGCAGAATTTGATAGGTTTTCGATTAGTAAGGGATCAGATGTTATGGGAAGAACGTTTCAGGCCATAACCCTTCAGCAGGACTAATTTAGATATTAATCAAATGTCCAATTAAACTAATCCCTTACACATTTGTAGAATCATGGAGCACTATGGCTCAGAAACATTCTTCTAAAATCCAGCAAATAAAGGCCCAGAGACATCATTCGCTCCTCATTCGATAAGCCTTTCATTCTCATGAACTTTCTCTGACTCTCTCCAATGTCAGCACATCCTTTCTTAAATAAGGGGCCCAAAACTGCGCTCAGTACCTCAAGTGAGGCCTCACCAGTGCCTTATAAAGGCTCAGCATTACATCCTTGTTTTTATACTCTAGTCCTCTCGAAATTGATACTAACATTGCATGTGCCTTCCTTACCAGTGAGTCAACCAGCAAGTTAACCTATAGGGAATCCTGCATGAGGCCACTCAAGTCTCTTTTCAGCTTGGATTTTTGAAAATAGTCTATGCTTTTATTCCTTCTACCAAAGTACATGATCACACACTTCGCGACACAATATTCCATTGGCCACTTCTTTGTCCATTCTCCTAATCTGTTCAAGTCCTTCTGCAGCCTTTCTGCTCCCTTAACACTACCTGCCCCTCCACCTATCTTCATATTGTTTGCAAACTTGGCCACAAAACCATCAATTCCATCATCCAAACCGTTGACGTACAACGTAAAAACCGATCCCAGCACTGACACCCTGTGGAACGCCACTTGTCATCAGCATCCAATCAGAAATAGCTCCCTTTCTTCTCACTCTTTGCCTCTTGCCAATCAGCTACTGCTCTATCCATGGTAGTATCTTTGGCTGTAATACCATAAGCTCTTAACTTGTTAAACAGCCTCATGTGCGGCACCTTGTCAAAGGCCTTCTGAAAATCCAAGTACACTACATCATCTGATTCTCCATTGTCTATCTGGCTTGCCATTTCCACAAAGAATTCCAACAGATTTGTCAGGCAAGATCTTCCCTTAAGGAAACCATGCTAACTTTGGCCGATTTTATCGTGTGTCTCCCAAGTATCCTGAAACCACATTCTTAACAATCAATATCAACATCTTCCCAACCACTTATAGTTTCCTTTCTTCTGCCTCCCTCCCTTCTTGAGAGTGCAGAAACATTTGCTATTTTCCAGGCTTCTAGAACCATTCCAGAATCTAGTGATTCTTGAAAGATCATTACCAATGCCTCCACAAACTCATCAGCTCCCTCTTTCAGAACCCTGGGATGTTGTCCATCTGGTCTGGATGACCTATCTACCGTAAGACTTTTCAGTTTCCCAAGCACCATCTCCACAGAAGTAACACCTGCAGTACACTCAAAACTTCCGGCATTTTGCTAGTGTCTTCCACGGTGAAGACTGAAGCAAAACACTTACTCCGTTCATGCGCCATTTCCTTGTCCCCCACTACTACCTCTCCAGCATCATTTTCCAGTAGTCCAATGTCTGCTCTCGCCTCTCTTACTCTTTATATATTTGAAAAAAACTTTTGGTATCCTCTGATATTGTCAGCTAGTTAACCTTCATATTTCATGGGAATGGGAAGCCATGGACTGACATGTCGGAATGGAAGTGGGAGGTAGAATTGAAATGGCTGCATCTCTTCTATTTTATGCACATCTGCCCTCACCCCATCCTCCTGCCACCCCACCAACCTCCGCATTCAGCACATAATTCTCCGTAACTTCCACCATCTCCAACGGGATCCTATCACGAAGCACATCCTTCCATCCCCCGCACTTTCCACTTTCTGCAGGGATCGCTCCCTACACAAATCCCTTGTCCATTCATCCCTCCCCACTGATCTCCCTCCTGGTACTTATCATTGCAAGCGGAACAAGTGCCACACCTGCCCCTACACCTCCTCCCTCACTACCATTCAGGGTCCCAAACAGTCCTTCCAGGTGAGGTGCCACTTCACCTGCAAAGGGGTCATCTACTCCTGGATAGGAAGGTTTCGAGGGATGTGTGCCAAACGCAGGCAAAGGGATCAGCTGAGGAAGATACTGTGGTGAGCATTGACAGGTTGGTCTAAGGGCCTATTTCCATGCTGTAAAACAACAAATTTATGAATAGGAGCATGGTGAACTTGTGAAAGTCTCTACCACAGAAAGCCAAATCATTATCATTAAATATTTGAGGAAGGAGATATTGTTCTCAGGCCAGAAAGATTGAATCGGATATTGCATTTGGATGATCGTATTGAATGGCAGATCGGGTTTGAAGGGCCATATGGTGTAACCTCCTCCTATTTTTCATGTTTCTATGCTTATGATTGAATGTCACCCATCTTTACTGTGTCCAGGTCTGAGATCGGAATCCTCTCCTCCACTGCACTGCTAACGGGAATCCTCACACACGTTACCTCTCCGCAGTTACTGGATGAGCTGGTTCATTTTCTGTTGGGGGATGAACGACAACCGGAGATTCCAGTGGATTCAGGCTGTCACCCGCTCCGTTCCCAGCTGATTAAGCGTTGCAACCACTTGTCGGATGAGGTGAGTTTCAGTGCAGCACGGTGAGGTCACGGTTCAGAGCACCGCGGCTGTGCAGTGATTTCTGACGGCAGCACACTGGGTACATTGAACGAGCTGCTGTAGGAGCCAGGCGGGCAGGCGGCATCTGTGGAGGCAAATGAACAGTTGATGTTTTAGAGGGAGACTTTTCATCTGGGCTGAAGGAGTAGGGGGAGATGTTCACAGGTGAGGGGAAGGGGTGGGGCAAGGAGTGACGGGCTACAGGTGAGTCCAGGCAAGGGAGTAGTGACAGAGGCTGGGAGGTGATTGGTGTGGGTGACAAGGGCTAAAACTGATAGAATTGATTGGAAGGGAAGGTGGAGCACGAAAACAAATGAGTGAGGTGGGGAGGAAGCATGGAGTGGATGGGGGAGGAGAGATTGTGAGGCTGGGAGGTATGTGGGAAGGACTGGGTAGATCTGGAGGAGAGAGAAAATGGACAGAGAGGGAGCAGGAAACAAAGTGGAGAATTCAGTGTTCACACTGTTGGGTTGCAGACTGTCCAGGTTCTATTCCTCTAGTTTGCAATAGTTTGACAATACGCTTCCCTGTGGGTTAGATGGATGTATGTTGGAGTGTGAGTTTGTAATCTAGGTTGACACTGACAAGAACTTCAACTGTTATCATGTTAATCCTGCAAAGCTCACCTTTGCTGCTGTGAGATTTATGTGTATTTCTGCATTCTCGTAGATCAGTATGGCCAGTCTCAGATTCTTCGAACAGTTCCTGCAAAAATCACACGAACACATCATTTATAATCTGGTACTCCGGAACTTCTGTGACCGTAGATACATCGTGCACAACACTGGACATGAGGAGGGGACTGCAGACAACGAACACGTGGATGAGCCAGAGTAAGGAATTAAAGAAATTGTCAGTAGTTTCAATAGAGGTGTGAAGGCTTAGCTGTGATTTAATTTTTCTTGTGAAACCTTCAATGTCCATTTAAGCGTATGATGTCTCCTTGGCCTCTGATTAAGCATTATGCAGTTAGCCTCATAGACGTATGCACATGTTACATCCTTTAGCAAGTTTACCAAGAGACTGCTGGTTCCTCTGCTTCTGCTTTGTCTCATTGTACTGCATTGTGTGAAACTCAGCCGAGATTTGAGAAGAGTTGCTCTTAGAATATTTAAACACAAGAGTATCTCCGGAGTAACACACACAAATTGTTGGAGGAACTCAGCAGGCCAGGCAGCATTTATGGAAAGGAATAAACAGTTCACGTTTAGGGCCAAGGTGCTTCTTCAAGACTGGAAAGTAGAGGGAAGAAGCCAGAATAAAAAGATGGGGAGGGGAAGAAGGACTGGCTGGAAGATGATAGGTGAAGCCAGGTGGGTGGGAAAGGCTGAAACAGGAGGAATCTGATAAGAGAGGAGAGTGGACCATGGAAGAAAGGGGGAAATGGAGGGGCATCAGGGGAAGGTGATAGGTAGGTGAGGAAGAGAGTTAAGAGGCCAGAGTGGGAAGGGAGATTTTTTTTAATCTGAAGGAGAAATTGATGTTCCTGCCATCAGGTTGGAGGCTACTCAGGTGGAATATGAGGTCTTGCTCCTCCACCCTGAAAGTGACTCATCGTGGCAAAAGAGGAGGCCATGGACTGACACGTCAGAACGGGAATGGGGATAGGAACTAAAATGGTTGGCTGCTGGGAAGTTCTGCTTTTGGCCAATGGAGTGAAGTTGCTCAACAAAGCAGTCCTCCAATTTACACTGGATTTCACCACTGTCGAGGAGGCCGCATTGGGAGCACTGGATACAATAGATGACCCCAACAAATTCTCAGGGGAAGGGGAAGTGTTGCCTCACCTGAAAGGACTGGTTAGAGCCCCCCCCCCCCCCCCAATGTAGCTAGGGGAGGAGGTAAACGGGCAAGTGTAGCATTTTGATCACTTGCGTGGTTTTGTGCCAGGAGGGAGATTAGTCAGGAGGGATGTATGTTCAAGGGACTCACAGAGGGAGTGATCCTGCAGAAAGTGGAGAGTTGGGGGGAGGTAAAGATGTATTTTGGTAGTACGATCCCATTGAAAATGGCGGAAGTTGTGGAAAACGATGTGTTGAATGCGGTGTTAGGTGAGGCAAGAGCAACTATATCCTTAAAGTGGCGGGTAGGTGGGGTGAGAGTAGATTTCTAGAAGACAGAGGAGGGGCAAATGAGGGCAGCATCAATGGTGGAAGAAGGGGAACCCTGTTTGAATAAAGAGGACATCTCTTATGTCCTGGCAAGGAAAGCATCCTGGGAACAGATGAGGCGGAGACAAAGGAGCTGAGAAGAGAGAATTTTTTTATATAGGAAATGGGGCAGGAAGAGGTATAGATGGGATAGCCATGGGAATCAGTAGGCTTATAAAAGATGTTGGTTGGCAATTTGTCTTCAGAGATGGGAAAAGAGGATGGAGGTGTCTTGAGGACGGTGAGGACAATATGAGTGAGGTTGATGTTCTGGAGCATGTTGACATTAAGGGAGAGGAGGTGTTGGAGTTGTTAAAATACATTAGGATGGATAAGTCCCCGGGGCCTGACAGAATATTTCCCAGGCTGCTCCATGAGGCGAGGGAAGAGATTGCTGAGCCTCTGGCTAGGACCTTTATGTCCTCATTGTCCACGGGAATGGTACCGGAGGATTGGAGGGAGGTGAATGTTGTCCCCTTGTTCAAAAAAGGTATTAGGGATAGTCGGGTAATTATAGACCAGTGAGCCTTACGTCTGTGGTGGGAAAGCTGCTGGAAAAGATTCTTAGAGATAGGATGTATGGGCATTTAGAGAATCATGGTCTGATCAGGGACAGTCAACGTGGCTTTGTGAAGGGCAGATCATGTCTAACAAGCCTGATAGAGCTCTTTGAGGAGATGACCAGATGAAGGTAGTGCAGTAGATGTGATGTACATTGATTTTAGTAAGGCATTTGATAAGGTTCCACACGGTAGGCTTATTCAGAAAGTCAGAAGGCACGGGATCCATGGAAGTTTAGCCAGGTGGATCTTGCCTACAGAAGGCAGAGGGTCGTGGTGGAGGGAGTACATTCAGATTGGAGGGTTGTGACTAGTGGTGTCCCACAAGGATCTGTTCTGGAATCTCTACTTTTTGTGATTTTCATTAATGACCTGGATGTTGGGGTAGAAGGGTGGGTTGGCAAGTTTGCAGATGACATGAAGGTTGGTTGTGTTGTAGATAATGTAGAGGATTGTCAAAGATTGCAGAAGGATGCAGAAGTGGGCTGAGAAGTGGCAGATGGAGTTCAACCCAGAAAAGTGTGAGGTGGTACACTTTGGAAGGACAAACTCCAAGGCAGAGTACAAAGTAAATGGCAGGATACTTGGTAGTGTGGAGGAGCAGAGGGATCTGGGGGTACATGACCTCAGATCCCTGAAAGTTGCCTCACAGTTAGATAGGGTAGTTAAGAAAGCTTATGGGGTGTTAGCTTTCATAAGTCGAGGGATAGAGTTTAAGAGTCACGATGTAATGATGCAGCTCTATAAAACTCTGGTTAGGCCACACTTGGAGAACTATGTCGAGTTCTGGTCGCCTCACTATAGGAAGGATGTGGAAGCATTGGAAAGGAGATTTACCAGGATGCTGCCTGGTTTAGAGAGTATGGATTATGATCAGAGATTAAGGGAGCTAGGGCTTTACTCTTTGGAGAGAAGAAGGATGAGAGGAGACATGATAGAGGTGTACAAGATATTAAGAGGAATAGACAGAGTGGACTGCCAGTGCCTCTTCTCCAGGGCACCACTGCTCAGTACAAGAGGACATGGCTTTAAGGTAAGGGGAGGGAAGTTCAAGGGGGATATTAGAGGAAGGTTTTTTTACTCAGAGAGTGGTTGGTGCCTGGAATGCACTGCCTGAGTCAGTGGTGGAGGCAGATACACTAGTGAAGTTTAAGATGGAGGAATTTAAGGTGGGGTTTATATGGGAGGCTGGGTTTGAGGGTCGGCATAACATCGTGGGCCGAAGGGCCTCAATGTGCTGTACTATTCTATGTTCTAGATTATTTTCTTCATTTGTGGATAAGATCTATCAAAACACAATGATGGTAGGAGATGAAAATTAACAGAAAAATTAATTTCCTTTATACTTTAGGTAGCATTTTAAAACGTGGCTTCATACCAGATCCATTTTGGATTGTCGCTAATAGAGACCTGGTATTTCTCTGTTTCTGATTGTCATTGAGTTATTTTTGGAGGCCAAACTGTTTAACAAGCCATTACTGTTATAATAATAAAACACTAGAAAACAGTCTGGTTTCAGTGGCAGAGAAAGGTTGGGGGAGGGATGAGTAAAACCAAAGGAATATCTTAATAACGTGGAGCCCAAATAAGACAATCTGGCAGTTTGAGGCAGGTTATGCTTCTTTGCCGGGATTTAATCTAGCTAACAGCAGGGATGGAAGACATGTACAGCAGGGCAGCTGTATTAGTTGAGAGAGAAAATAAAGCTAAAACCACATGTCCGACAGACAGTAATGATCTCTGGCAAAAAGAGTGGGATACCTACTAGGACAGCTCAGTACAGGCCTTTCGCCCCACAAAGTTCTACCTGTCCTTTAACCTACAACAAGATCAATCTAACTCTTCCTTCCCATGTAATCCTCATTTTTCTTTCACCCATGTGCCTATTTAAGAGTCTCTGAAATGTCCCTGGTGTATTGGCCTCACACATCAATCCTGGCATTGCATTTCACGCACCTACCAAACTATGTAAATAAAAACCTGCCTTTGACGTTACCCTCTATACCTTCCACCCAGCACTTGAAAGTTATGCTGCCTTGGATAAGCCAATTCTGCCCTGGGATAAAGTATCTAGCTGTCCACTCTATCTACGCCTCTTATCATCTTGTAGACTTTCTCAGGTTCCATCTCTCCAAACAAAACAGCAATAGCTTCCTCAACCTATCATCAGAAGACATGCTATCTGTTCCGGGAAGCATCCTGGTAAATCTCCTCTGCACCCACTCTAAAGCTTCCACTTCCTTTCTGCAATGAGGTGACCAGAACTAAACATAATGTTCTAAATGCAGCCTAATCAGAGTTTTATAGATCTGGAATATTACCTCAGAGCTCTTGAACTCAGTCCCCTGACAAATGAAGGCCAACACACCATACATCTTCTTAACAACGTTATCAACTTGGCACTGCAACTTTGAGGAATCTGTGGTCACGAACCCCAAGATCCTCTTTACCTCCACACTGTTAAGAATCATACCAATAACTTAGTATTCTACCTTCAAGTGTGACCTTCCAAAGTAAATAATTTTACAACTTTCCAGGCTGAACACCATCTGGCACTTTGCAGCCCAGCTCTGCAGTGTCCTGTTGTAACCTATGGCAACCTTCTATACAATCCACAATGCCACTAACCTCTGTGTTATCTGCAAACTTAGCTACACACCCTTCCACCTCCTCATCCAAGTTATTTATAAAAATCACAACGAGCAGGGTGACTCTGGATGATCCTAGAGTAGATCCCTGCAGAACATGAATGGTCAATGGTCTCCAGGCAGAATACCTCAATCGTCTACCATCCTCTGCCAATTTTGAATTCACAAAGCGATGTTTCCTTGGATCCTATATCACCTCACTTTCTGAATGAACCTTGTCAAAAGTCTTACTAAGATCCATGTGCACAACATCCACTGCTCTGCCCTCAATGATCTATTTGGTTACTTCCTCAAAGATTCATGAGGCATGACCTGCCTCTCCCAGAGCCATGTTGACTATCCCTAATCAGCCTATGCTCTTAAATCCTATCTCTGAGAACCTGCCCACCACTAATGTAAGACTTTCTGATCTATAACTCCCAGTGTCATCCCTATTACTTTTCTTGAACAAAGGAAGAACAATTGCCATCCTTGAATCCTCTGGCACTGTTCCTCTGGCCAGTGACCACAAGAACACAAGACATAGCAGAATTAAGCCATTCGGCCCATCAAGTATACTCTGCAATTCCATTATGGCTGATTTATTATCTTTCTCAACCCTTTCTCCTGCAACCTTTAATGCCCTGACTAATCAAGAATCTATCAACCTTAAACATACCCAATGACTTGGCATCCACATTCCTCTGTGGCAATAAATTTCACAGACTCACCACCCTTTGGCTAAGAAATTCCTCCTCATTTCTGTTCTAAAGAGATGCCCCGTTGTCCTAGACTTCCCCACTATAGGAAACATCCTGTCCACATCCAGTATATCTAGGCCTTTCAGTATTCAATAGGTTTCAATGACATCTACCCTCATTCTTCTGAACATCAGTGAGTACACAAAAAACATCTCCAAAGATCCAGCTCCAAGGACTTATCTATCCTAATGCTTTTCAAAAGTTCCAGTACATCTTCATTCTGAATGTCGACACGTTCCAGCATATCACGCTGTTCTACGCTGACCTCACATTTCTCAAGGTCCATCTCTCTGGTGAATAATGAAGCAAAGTAATCATTAAGGGTCCCCCCACTCCCTCAAACTCCAGGAACAGGTTTCCTATTTAATCCCTGATCTGTCCTCCTCTCATTCTAGTTATCCTGTTCTTCACATATTGTAGTATGCCTTGAGGTTATCCTTAATTCTACTCACAAGACCTTCTAGCTCTCCTAAGTCTATTCTTAAGCTCCATCCTGGCTACCTTGTAACTCTCAAGAGTCCTGTTTGATCCTTGTAATTCTCAAGAGCCCTCTCTGATCCTTTCCCTGCCTCAATGGGACAAACATATCCAGAACCTCTTGCAAGTGCTCCCTAAACAACTCCACATTCTGGTCGTGCATTTACTTGAGTATTCCTTTTCCCTTTTTTTTCTCCTTGTACCCTTAACTCCTGGTGGAGTCGTCGGGGTGCCGTCATGACAAACTTTGCACCAGTCTTCCATCTGTTGGAGTTTGTGCAAGAGCCTGGGTCAGTGCAAATGTTTTCCCTGTCCATTCTTTAATGTTGTCCGTCCATCTTTTCCTCCGTCTACCTCTCCTTCTTTCCCCCTCCACAGTTCCTTGTAGAACGGTCTTTGCAAGGCCACTGGATCTTGTTACATGGCCGTACCATCTCAGCTTTCTTTTCTTCACCGTTGTGAGAAGGTCTTCATGGGGGCCAATGTGGTGCTGGATGGTCTTACAGATCTGCTCGTTTGTGATGTGGTCCAAGATGTTGCGATAGCATCTCATTTCCAAAGCCTGTATCTTCCTCTGTAGCTCTGCTACAGAGGGTCCATGTCTCGCATGTGTACAGGAAAATGGAGAATACCAATGCAAGCAGGAATCTGATCTTGTACTTCATGGTGATGTTGCTGTCCCTCCATATTGTCTTGAGTTTGGATAGTGCAGTCATTGTCTGTGCTGTTCTTGCCAGGACTTCTGGTCTTGATCCTTCATCACTGATGATTGCCCCCAAGTATTTGAAATGCTGCACTGTCTCAAGTTTCTGACCATGGACTGAGATGTCTGTTGTGATGGCTTGGTTTTCTCAGCACTTGTTTCCATTCCAAACTTTGTGGAGGCTCTGTCGAGATGGCTGACCAGGTTGGCCAGTTCGTCCTCTTTTCATGCAAGTCCATCAATGTCGTCAGTAAATCTTAGGTTTGTGATGTTCCTCCCTCCGATGCCGACTGTGCCCACATGATCTTCAAGAGCATCACTCATGATCCGTTCCAGGAAGTTGTTGAAGAGAGTGGGGAGTATACCTGAGTATATTCATTCTCAATTTACACTTGCCCAATAGCATCTTAATTTGTCCTTCCCCACATACTGTCCCATACCATCTGGCCCTATCCCTGTCTAAAGCTATGGTAAAGGTCAGGGAGTTCTGGTCATTGTCTCTGAAATGTTCACTCACTGAGAAATCAGTCACCTGACCAGGTTCATGGACTAGTACCAGACCAGTATGGTCTCTCCTGTAGTTGGATACACCTAACAAATTCCACCCCATGTAAACCTTTTGTGCTGAGGAGGTGCTAATCAATATTAGGAAAGTTGAAGTCATCATAACAACAACCGGCACAGAGGTGTAGTGGTTAGCACAGTGATTTACAGTACAAGCGATCCAAATTCAATTCCCACTGCTACCTGTAAGGAGTTTGTACGGTCTCCCCATGACCATGTGGGTTTTCTCTAGGTGCTACGGTTTCCTGTCACAGTCCAAAAACGTACCATTTGGTAGGTTAATTGGTCATTTCTCACAGTTTCTTTACACACCGCATTTACCTTTACACTAACTGCCCCATCCCCTCATCACTGTGCCAGACTAGTTTGAACCCTCCCTAACAGCTCTAGCAAACTACCTGGAACTACATTGGTTCCTTTCAAGTTTAAGTGTTACCTGTCTCTTATGTACAGGTCATAACTTCCCCAGAAGAGGTCCCAATGATCCAAAACCTGAAACCCTGCCTTAAACCAATTCTTAAGTCACACATTCATATGCCAAATCATTCTGTTCTTACCTTCACTCGTGCTTGGCACAGGCAGCAATCCAGATTACTACCCATGAGGTCCTGCTTTTCAGCTTCCTATCTAGTTCCCTATATTCACTGTTCAGGACCTCATCCTTTTTCCTAACTACATCATTGGTACCAATATGATAACATTGGGCTGCTCACCCTTCCCCTTAAGAATGCTATGGAGCTGATCAGAGATGTCTCCGACCCGGGCACTTGGAAGGCAATGTACCATTGAGTCAAGATTCAAAACGAATAGCACACGTGACTTGTGGTGAGGGCTGCATACCATCGCAGACTTCAAAGCCAAACATTGTGGTGCCGTCAACATCGCAGCCTCTCTCCCAGACGAGTTCAATCGCTTTTACACTCAGTTCGACGTCACTAACTCTGAGCCTCCAAGGAAAGCCACCGCTACAACCTGCAACCTGGTCATCTCTGAGGCTGAGGTATGCAGATCTTTCCGAGTGAATAGTTGCAAGGCTGCGGGACTGGACAGCGTCCCAGGGGACTACTCAGGATGTGTGCAGCACAACTGGCATGTGGGTTTACTGATATTTTTAATCTCTCTCTGTCCCAGTGTGGAGTGCACTCCTGCTTCAAATTATCCACCATTGTCCCTGTACCAAAAAAGACCAAGGGTGGGGAGGAAGAATGGTGTTACATTTTGTAACTTCAAACCATTAAACTAATTTGAAGGAAGACATGGGAGTCCAAAATGTGAGTCTAACTTTGTGCTTACTTTAAGCAAGGCATGCACATATCACATGGTCTTTTAAAAGAATCCTGAATAGGTACATGGAGCTTAGAAAAATAGAGGGCTACGGGTAACCCTAGGTAATTTCTAAAGTAAGGACATGTTTGGCAAATCATTGTGGGCAGAAGGGCCTGTAGTGTGGTTTACGCTTTCTATGTTTCTGTGGTAGCATGATGACGTATACAGTTCACGTATACTTATACACATAATGAATTACTTAAGCGAATGGGAATGCTTAATCAACCTATGTATATATGAATACTCAAATATTAAATGCAGAACACTCCTCCCTGCTTAGCTATAAACTCCAACTCAATATAGAATGCATCTCAACTACATACACATATACACAGTGCATTATACAAAGCAACTACTATATACAGACATCTACAGCATAGTACATTTTTAAATGTCCCATTCAGGCTTGAAGATTAAATCACTGTGGGGAATTTCTTACTCTTGTGGGATACTGTCTTTCCAGAAGAGGGGATCACTGCTAGGCAGGTGAGATTGTGGCTCAATCTCAGGTTCTCGGCCCTTCTCCATGGTGGTTGTAGGAGTTGATTCTGAGACAGCAGGAAGTGGTTCTCCCTTTTCTTCTAGTTTATGCATCTTGATCTTGGGAAGGTGCATTTAGCTCACTGGAGTATTTTTTATTAATCCTCCTAATGCTCTCTTTATGACCTGACCTCTCCTCTTGGTTGCCTCATCCACAACATTACCTGATGAATCGTCTGTTTTCATATCTCCATTGATTCCTGTGTAGTCCATTTATTTTTGTCTGCCCGACGTGCTCTTTGTATGTGCCCTACTTCGTTGCATTTTCTGCAAGTTTCACACTTAAATCTGCATTGGTCTGGTGTACATGAGCCCCTGTCAAAATGATAACACAGTTTGTTTGACCAGGCAGCCTCCGTTTAATGCTGCAATTTTGTTCACAATCACATTCATTCTTGACTGCAACTCAATTGCATCTCTGTCTGCAGTTTCCATTGAAACAGTGATTTCAACTGTTCTTTAAAATATGAGCTGTGCTTTAGTTAGGAACTGTTTTTGAATGCTTTCTTGTAAGGTTTGACAAATAAATTATCTCTCAATGCATCATTAAGCTGATCACTGGACTGATAATGCTCGGACAACTTCTTCAATTCAGTTGCGTATGCTGAAATTGACCCTCCTTTTTGATTCTGCTTATGAAACCAAAAGCATTCAGCAATCAACAGTGGCTTCAGTCCTAAATGTTCCTGCATTACTTTGACAATATCAGCAAAGCTCATTTCTGCTGGTTTGGAACAGTAAAACTTCGAAGCAGACTGTCTGCTTTTAAACCCAATGCACTGAGCAAAATTGGTACTTGTTTCTCATTGACCATTTAATTTGCTTCAAAATACTGTTCAAGTTGCTTTGTATATAAAATCCAGTTTTCTGTTTTGTGATCAAATGTGTCTGTCTTTCCGATGTAGCCAGCCATTTGTGCTCCTTTTTTTGTGATTGTTATCACCCGGCACTCACTGACTATGAACCCTGAATTCTTCTGTTTACTGCCTTTTTTCAACTCAACTGTCTCTGCACGTGCTGCTCTGTTTTTTCACTCACTATTCTTTGCTGCACTTTTCTTTGAACTCAAGTATCTTCACTGCACTTCAACATATCAGTAGTTGTATCAGATCAGATTGGTAATCCATGTGTGGAGCCAAAGAGGTGAGGAGATCTTAAATATTATTTTTTTTTGCATCAGTATTTACTCAGGAGATGGACACAGAGTCTATAGAAGTGAGGCAAAGCATGGACCCTGTACAGATTACAGAGGGGGATGTGTTTACTGTCCTGGGGCAAGTTCGGGTGGACAAGGGCCTGACAAGGTGTTCCCTTGGACCCTACGGGAGACAAGTGCAGAAATTGCCAGGGTCCCAGCAGAGATATTGAAATCATCCTTAACGACAGGAGGGAGGTACGGGAGGACTGGGAGATAGTCAATGTTGTTCCACTCTTTAAGAAAAGCTCTAAACATAAATCAGGAAATTGTAGGCAGTAAGTCTGACATCAGCAGTGGGAAAGTTATTGGAAGGTATTCTAAGGGAACAGATATATGAGTACTTGGATAGACAGGGTCTGATTAGGGATAGTCAGCATGGCTTTGTGTCTGGTCGGTCACATCTAACCGATCTTGTAGAGATTGGAAAGTTGATGAAGGCTAAGCAGTGGATGTCAATTTTCTGAGGGTCTGTGCCTCCATCACCTCCTCAGGAGGTATGTTCCGTATTATAACGACCTTCTGTGTAAAGAAATTCTTTGTCAGATGCCCTCTAAGCCTATTACTGCCCACCTTACATCTATACCCTTTAGTTTTAAATAAACAGTTTGTGTAGCTTTGGAACTCTCTTCTTCGAAGGACAACGGAAGCAAAGTTTGTGGTGAGGGAGATGAAGTTTTAAAAAGGTGGTTCATCACAATCTTCTCCAAAGTATCTTGAGATGCCATTACATTAACCATAAGGCCCACAGCTCACATACTAATACATGAAATAGTATAAAATCTGGGGAGTAATACTGGACTGGGCAGTTGTTTTTACAATTAGCTATGAACCCATTGAATTGCTAACTTCTGTGCCACAACTTCCTACGATGTACCACAGATGGGATACATAGCACACAACAGACTGACCTGTCCTCTTCCCTTTTGTATTTTCAGAGAACTGGAAGATGATCCTTTCTTCACAGATATCTACCTAGGGAGCAGATACCCAGCGTCAGACTGGCTTGTTGCACCAGCAGCATCACAAGCAGCTGCAAAGGCTAATGGAAAACCAGAGGTCAACAGGATAGTACACAGGTGAGCGTTGTATCTTATCTTGCTGCTTTCAATTTGTTAACGTTTTCAGCAGGGAAACACTCTGTCACAGTCTCCTGCTCTCAAGCTGTGTTCCGACGGACTGGAAAATTGCAAATGTCACTCCGCTCTTTAAGATGGAAGGGAGGCAGAGAAGGGAAATTATAGACCAGTTAGACTGACTTCATTGGTTGGAAAGTGCTGGAGTCTATTGTTAAGGATGAAGTTTTGGGGTACTTGGAGACACATAGGCCAAAGTCAGCATGGTTTCCTAAAGGGGAAATCTTACCTGACTGATCTGTTGGAATTCTTTGAGATACTGCTAACAGGCAAGATTGACAAAGGAAAATCAGTGGGTGTTGTTTACTTGGATTTTCAGAAGGCTTTTAACAAGATAAGAGTCCATGGTATTACAGGAAAGCAAAGATAGAAGTTTGGCTGACTAGCAGGAGATGAGGAGTGAAAATAAAGGAGGCCTTTTCGGGTTGGCTGCCAGTGACTAGTGGTGTCTTGCAGGAGACAGTCTTGGGGCTGCTGCTTTTGTTATATGTCAGTGATTTAGAAGACAAATTGACGGCTTTGTGGCCAAGTTTGTGAATTGGTGGAAGGGCAGGTAATGTTGAGGAAGCAGGGAGTCTGCAGAGGGGCTTATACGGATTGGAAGAATGGGCAAAAAGTGGCAAATGGAATATAGTGTAGGGTCATTGTAATGAAAAATTATTTTAAACTTCGTTTTATGTTCTTTTCTTATTCAACTCAGGGTATCTGCATATGCATCCACAAATGAAAGTCATTTCACACTTATTAAACCATAAGAAAACACTTTATTACAGGTACAGAAAGAAAAACAATCGTCTACGGTAGTTGCAAGTATTGAAATCAAAATAATACTTGTCATTCACTAGTCAAGCTGATCTCTGGAATGCAACACACACAAAATGCTGGAGGAACTCAGCAGGTCAGGCAGCATCTATGGAGAAGAGTAAACTGGGCCGACATTGACTTCTTACTCCTTTCCATCGATGCTGTCTGACCTACTGAGTTCCTCCAGCATTTTGTGTGTGTTGGTTTGGATTTCCAGCATCTGCAGACTTCCTCATGTTTGTGATTTCTGCATTCTCGGAGGAGAGCCACAGATCCAACAATCTTTCTCGCAGCCTGATCTCCCTCTCTCCCGAACTCTAACTCTGGATCGATGTACTGTTTTGAGTCCAGTTTAACATGGCACTGGTGAAGCACAGCGCCTACTTGCTGGTAGCAAACAAAACAGAAAAAAGCTGTAAGTTACTGTATTAATCACACTTCTTCTCTGATACGTTCATTGCAATCAGTAGCCTGTAACTTCCCTTTTCAGAGATGAGCTTTGAACTGTCTGTACAACTTGGCATTTTTGACGCGTGAACTGAGGTTTCGAAGGTGCTGGACAGTTGCGGCAGTGTGACCCGAGCCCAGAAGCGAGGATAGACTTGAGGTTTGATCGATGTAAGTGTGGGCTGAATTGAAGTGACTGGGCCAGGGCCTGAGCCCGAGGTCATATTGAAATGGCAGAGCCCAGGTCCAAAGGCAAGGGAGAACCGGAGGTTTGGATGATTTAAGCGCTGTTCCAGATTAAAAAGGTCATGGAGACGAGGCACGGGCTTGTTCAACTTGCTGCTCTGTGAGGTTTTCTCACTGAGATTGTATCTTACAACTAGTGGGCTCCTGAATTGACTGCAGTGACTCTGGCTTTGTGACTGTGGACTCACCTTCACGAGTTTCAGTTCTGAATGCTATTTGCTTACTTTTATTGTTTGCACAATTTTTTTTGCTGCACACTGGGTGTTTGTCAAAGCCTTGGATAAAGTGGATGTGGAAAGGATGTTTCCTGGAGTGGGTGAGTCTAGGACCAGGGGGCACAGTTTCAGAATAGAAGGACAGTGTTTTAAAACAAAGATACCAGAGGTTCGTGAACCTGCGTAATTCATTGCCACAGATGGCTGTGGAGGCTAAATCATTGGGTATATTTAAAGCAGAGATTGATGGGTTCATGATTACTCAGAGTACTAAAGGTTATAGGGAAAAAGCAGGAGAATGGGGTTGAGCGGGATAATAAATCAGCCATGATGAAATGGTGGAGCAGACTCAATGGGTCAAATGACCTAATACTGCTCCTATGTCTTATGGTCTTATATGGGATGGGATTCTCATTGTTTAGTCATTCACATTGTTCATTGCACTGGCTGTACATTCTCTGTGTGTTTGTGTCTCATTTTAGCTGTCATACAACAAACTCCTCTGCACTAAACTATGAGAAATAGCACTTTCATTGCCTATTTTGCGATATGTTGATAAGTTTTATGATGCAATTATATTTTAAAAGATTTTGACATAATGTGTATATCATAACTATTTTCTCTCCCATGTTTACTTATAATTATTTGTATTCTGACTTTATAGTGTATCTGCTTATTTTGAGAGTTTAAAACAGATGATATTAGAAAAAGTTCAAAGTTGAAAGTCAATTTATTGTCAAAGTCCATATAAGCCATATAAGAAACCCGGAGATTCATTTTCTTGTGGACATATTCAGTAAATCATCGGCAAACTTGAATATGGCATTGGAGCTGTGCTTAGCCTCACAGTCATAAGTAAAAAGTGAGTAGAGCAGGAGACTAAGCACACAGCCTCGTGGTGTACCTGTGCTGATGGAGATTGTGGAGGAGATGGTGTTGGCAATCCGAACTGACTGGCGTCTGCTAGTGAGAAAATCTAGGATCCAATTGTATAAGGAGGTATTGAGGCCAAGGTATTTGAGCTTATGGATTAGTTTTGAGGGGATGATGGTATTGAATGCTGAGTTGTAGTTGATAAAGAGCATCCTAATGTATGTATCTTTGCTGTCCAGATGTTCCAGGGTTGAGTGAAGAACCAATGAGATGGCATCTGCTGTGGACTTGTTGCTCTGGTAGGCAAATTGGAGCAGATCCAAGTCGCTTCTCAGGCAGCAGTTCATATGTTTCATCACCAGCCTTTCAAAACAGTTCATCTCTGTGGATGTATCTGCTACTGGGCAATAATCATTGAGACAGGTTACTACAGTCTTCTAAGCACCAATGTATTTGAAGTTTGCTTGAAGCAGACTACAGAAGTGAGAAGCTGAAGATCTCAGTGAACACTCCCGCCAGTTGATCAGTACAGGTTGTTAGTACTTGGCCAGGTACCTCATCTGGTCCACTTGCTTTTCATGGATTCACCCTCCTGAAGGCTGCCAGCACATTGGCCTCAAGATTGAGATCGTCAGGGGCTACGGGAGTTCAAGATGGCTCCTCCATGTTTTAACGGTCAAAAGGAGCATAGAAGACATTGAGCGCATCTGGAAGTGAATTGGTTGATTGGAGTTTAGTTTGGAATTGCCACTTCGCCCGTGAGAAGGCTTTCCAGACATCGTACCTGAACCTCTTTTAACTTGCTTGGTCCCCAGACCTAAGTGCTTCTGATCTGGCCCTCAGCAGATTGTGGGTCTCATGATTCATCAAGGGCTTCTGGTTGGGGAAGACTCAATGATTTTGTGGGGACGCACTCATCTACATCTGTGACAACCAGAATTAGAGTCAGATTTGATATCACTGGCATATGTCATGAAATTTGTTAACTTTATGGCAGCAGTACAATGAAATACATGATAAAAATAGAGAGAAATCTGTTACATTGAGTGTGTGTGTGTGTGTGTGTGTGTGTGTATGTATGTATATATATATATATATATCTCAAATAGTTAGTTAAAATAAGTAATGCAAAAAAAAACTAGTAAAAAAAGTAGTGAGGTAGTGTCCATAGGTTCAATGTCCATTTAGAAATTGGATGGCAGAAGGGAAGAAGCTGTTCCTAAATTACTGAGTGTGTGCCTTCAGAATTCTGTACCTCCTTCCCGATGGTATCAGTGAGAAGAGGCCATGTCCTGGGTGATGGGGGTCCTTAATGATGGACGCTGCCTTCCTGAGGCACTGCTCCTTGGGATGTCTTGGATGCTACAGAGGCGAGTGCCCATCATGGAGCTGACCAATCTTACAAGTTTCTGCAACGCATTTTGATCTTGTTTAGTACCCCCCCCCCCCCCATACCAGGTGGGCATAATGCTCCTCATGGTACATTTGTAGAAGTTTTTGAGTGTTATTGTTGACAAACCAAATCTCCTCAAACTCCTAATGAAATATAGGCACTGTCTTTCCTTCATAGTGTATTCATTCAGATCCACAGTTGAGTCCTTGAACATGGCCTGGTCCACCAACTGGAAGCAATCCCATCGCAGCTCCTCTGCCTCACATGACCATCTCCTTGTTGTCGTAACCTCTGGAACTTTGCAGATAGGAGAAGGACAGTCAAGTGATCCAATTTACCAAAAAGCGGTCATGGAACAGTAGGCATTCCTTATCTTAGTCTAACAGTGTGTTGAAATTTCTGGTATTACAGGTTATATGCTGATGGTAATTGGGCAGGGTTTTCTTCAACCAAGCTTGTTTGAAATCCCCAACTATGATTTGAAGTGCATCGAGATGGACTGTTCCTTGTCTGGAGATGGTATCATGCAGTAGCTCAAGTACTTGATTATAGTCAGCCACTGGTGATGTGTAAACTGCTGTCAGGATTATGGAGGAAAACTCCCTAGGTAAATAGAACGGATAGGATTTGACCATTAGGTATTCAAGGTCGGGGGACACAAGTTCGCCAAAACTACCATGTTGGAGCATCACTGAGAGTTTTATCATGAAACACACACCTCCACCTTTTGCCTTTTCCAAATCGGCAGTTTGGTCCATTCTGTAAATTGAGAAGCCTTCAGGTCTAATCGCTGTATCTAGAGTGCTGGGAGAAAGCCACGTCTCATTCAGACATAGAACACAACAATCTCTCATTTCCCTCTGATGCATCAATCTTGTCCTCAGGTTCTCAATTTTGTTCTCCAGCAACTGCACGTTTGCTAACAAGATGCCGGGTAGCGAGGGCCTCATCCCTCTGCGTTTCAGCCTGGCTTCGAATTCCCCCCCCACCCCACCCCCTTCTGCCTCGCTTCCACCAGGGTGGTAATCCTCTTAGAGACAAAGTTCCTGCTTGGTCCACCAGGCCCTTCGTAAGGTCATGAAATCTGTGGATCATTAAACACATTACTTAAAGGGAAATAGCATGCTGCAAATTGCAGTGAGAGTAATTTAATGTCATTATAATTGAGCCATGATGTGTACAAACTGGATGCTGTATTTCTAATATTGTATAGTGTAAGTGTACTTCAGTGGCTGTGGAGTGTTCTGTGTTCCTGAAAGATAAGTGGAAAATGCTGAGTAACTACAAATCTCATTTTCATTTGTGTTCCAGCTTTCTTTGTCTTGTTCCTGATGCAGTAAAAACATCACATCTTGTGACAGGATCTGGCTATGACACTTATCTTGTGGATGCTCATCAACTGGTAAGACAACTGTTGTATTCCTCACATCAGATGTCACGATGAAAAAGGCGCCCACATGACAGATGCTTCTTTCTCTGCAAACACCCAACCTCTGCAAGATCTTGCTTAAATGTTCCAAAATTTGCGTCTACCCCAGTTCAGGACCAGTTGTATCCCTTCCCATAACCATTTTAAAATTAATTGAGTTATGGACAGTAAACCCAACATGCTTGCTAATAGACACTTGCTGTAGCTCATTTCTCAGGAGAAGATCTAGTGTTGCACCATCTCTAGTAGTTCCATCTATGTATTGATAAAGGAATCTTTCTTGGACACATTTGATAATAATTTATACTCCATCCAAGCCTTTTGTACTATTGCTGGCTTGGTCGATGTTAGGGAAGTTAAAATCTCCCTTTTATACTGTCCTGGTATGTTTGTAATCTGTCTACATATCTTCTGCTCCAGTTCCAGTGACTTCTGCAGGGTGTATAATGAGTCCTGTCAGCGTGACAACCTTCTTTCTTTTTCTAAGTTGCACCAATATGATCTCAGTGGATGATCCCCCAAGAATATCCTCTCTAAGGACCTTTGTATCTTCTTCCATCAAAAACGCCACTCCCCCTCCTATTTTAGCTGCCCCCTGCCCCCCCCCCCCCCCCGTAGAACCTTTACCTGGAATCTGCCTCCATTACTGCCCTTGGTACATTCTGAGTTTTGACAAAGAGCCAGCAACACAAAGTGTTGACCATTTCTCTCCCCACAGATGCTGCCCAGCTTGCTGTGTTTTTCTAGCATTCTCTTCACTCCTTGTGCTTAAAGAAAAGTTTTTCTGAGCTTAATATCTAGATGCCAGAATCACAGTTAATTATTGATGTCTTGGAGTCAGCCTAAGAACATACTGTATATCAATCAGTATACGGAGGCAGACTGAACCCTGCACTAACCCTGTGCAATGTCCAACTGACCCAGCCTGTACAAGTGCTGTTACCCCATGACTCCACCAGGGACTGGTACCCCTTCTCCATGACCAGCAGACCAGGCTGGGGTCTTGATATGCCACACAGATCAGGCTCCAGCAGTGTCCTGTTGCTCAGATCAAAGCTCCACTGTCTGTGCCTTGTCCCTGGTTCCACCTCTGTTCAACCCCTGATTCAGCCTCACCTCACCGTGGGCCCAGGCTTTCCTGACACTGCCATTTCGACTCATGCCAGAGCCACATCCCCTCGTTTGAGGTCTGTGGTCCTTGGACCAGGCAGCTGGAGGGAACGCTGCAGCCCAGTCCCACCTGTCTGCTTCCAGAAACTGAGGATCCACTGTGCCCTTCCTGTACTTCCACTGAACTTCTTGCTGTTCTGTCTACCCTTCCCAATCGCACACCCTCACTGCCTCCTCCCATTATCCCTACCTTCTCCCCTCGTCGCACACATCCCCCACTATCCTTCAGCCCTCCATCATCCCACTCCTCCCAATCACCATTGTACACCCTCTCCCTCATCCAACATTCCCCCACCATGCTAGAACCACCAGCCACGACCTAACACCTTCTCCCCTATTCCACACACCCCCATTGTGTCAGAACACCCACAACCCCTGTGCCTCGACCCCAAATACCGTTCCACAACCTCCCCATCCCACACTCACCCCTACCATGCCCTCTCTCTCACCCTCCCATACCACACACTCCTCCTCACCCCCCTCCTACAGAACCCCATTGTGCCACTCACTCCCCGCCATAGTATGCCCTTACCCCATACCCCAGTGTCCCATAACGTTTCCCCAGCCCCACACACCACACACTCTCAGTTTCACACCCTTTACCCCCATTCCACACCCATTCACTGTGGGTTTTCCTCACTGTCCCACACCCTCCCTCTACCCCACTCACCACCATCCCACATTTACCCCCAATACTGTGCCACCCCCTCTCCCCTCCCTCCCCCACTGTGGCCCACTGCCCAGGGCGGCCTGGGCTACATTGATGTGTGCTCTGCAGTTCCAGGGGTGCTGGGCCAATGTCAGAGGCTGGAAGTGGCCAGCTGACTGCCATTCCTTGACAAGCCATCCACCGGTGCTATTCTATGAAGGAGACTTCCTGAAGATGCTGTTTGACAGGATGACGCAGATCTTGCACCAGGTAATTTACAACAGAATGGAAAGGACCGCACAGCACTGGTTGTCATTTCTTCCTGGAGAGAGGGAGCACAATGCAGGAGTTCTCCCAACTCTGAATCACACGCCCATGGATCCAGGTCCCATTCTGAAACTTCAGCTGAGGTAGTGCTAGACTTCCAGGGCATGGGGTCTGAGGCCTGTAGTACCTTTGGAGGACAGTACTGCAGAGTTATTAAACTGATAGAGTTGGGTTCCATACTATTAGAATTGGGAATGCTGCATCTCGAATAGACATTTTCCATCAGACTCCATTTTCCTTCAGTGGGTGTCAGAAACCCTCCAGCATCATTTAGGTGGAGTGCCCTGCAGTGTCCTGGCCAATGTCTACTTAACCAGGCCATCATCTTATCGCTGTCCTTGGGCAACTTGGCTGCTGCTTTTTCTACAGTTATAACAGTGCTAACTGTTCACGGGCAATGTATTAGCACTGACTGCTAATGAGAGTGAGTGAGTGAGTGAATGAGTCAGGGTTGATCATGGATGTTGCATCCTAGCTGTCTAGATACACAAGTCTTGGCAGTATGACATGGAGAGCAAGCTGAGCCCAAGTAGCAACCCCCTCCACACCTAAAGGAATGGCAAAGACCGATACAGTTTGGCACCAGCAGAGTTACAGGAGTTCCCAGTCAGCGTTGAGCTCAATGTAGGACTTCCTTAGGGACTCCAGCTCCAGATTTTACCCTCAGGGTTTACTCCCAAAGCCTTCCCCGTCAGCAGGTATAGGGCAAGGCAGTGGAGGTTTTAGATCAGAGTTTTCCTTCTCCTGGATGAGCCTCTGACAACCAAGTCCAGCTCCTGGCCTTCACGTGTGGCTTACTTACTCAGTCCAGTGAAACCGTTTCTACTGACAGGAGAAGGGGAAAAGGCAGTCACTTTCAGCAGATGGGGACTTGTCAGCCATGGTTGGCTCATGAGAAAGAGGAGTAAATGGGTCACTCATGGAGTGCTGTCGTGGGCAGTAGCGATTTACGATCAATATTAATGATTGAAGGTAACGTGTTTATATTTTGCTAACATTACAAAATTGATGAGAATGAAAACAGATATAAATCAGGAGCACAAGTAAGTATTCTCCGTGCATCTGTTTGAGTACAGTGCACCAAAAGGAAGTTGCTTGCCACAATCCAGGGTAAAGCAGCCCACTTGATTGGTATTCATACACCCAATACTCCTTGCAGTAAAGGTCAATAGTTTCCACTTGTGCTGATGTGTTAGACATTATGTAGTCCCAATTCATTTAAATGTTCTTTGCACTTTCATTCTCCTTTCCAAAGTGTTTTTCTCCTTCCTTCGAGCATAAAAGAGCAAAGCACAATATACCTCAGGAACAGGTGCATTCTCGCATTCTCCTCTCAATTCGGTGTCATCTGCAAATTTGAAAATGTAATATCGCATTTTGTGAATAACTGGGCTGGGCACTGATGCTGTGGCACCTGGGAAAGATCCATTCAATCCCACTGCTTCCTGTCAGTCAAACAATTCCAAAACCATGTCATTCTTGGGGATGTCCATTAACTTAAGTGGGTTCTTATCAAAAGGGATGGGTAAAACATTCTGATCTGACCAGTGACGCTGACGTCCCATAAATAAAAATACTTAATGGATTAAGGAAGTTGACAGATGGACCATGATGGAGGGAAATGGGATTCATGGACAGATAACATGTTGTACACACAGTGAGCTCTAGGATGTTCTAGTTTTGACTGGGGAGGTAAATTATAAGCAGGGTTCAAGAGCTTGAGATTGAGGAAGACAGAGAGGTTGTGGAAAGCATTGGATGGAGAAGCTAGACTGGACTGCCAACACAGATGCCTTGTGCAAGAAGGCACAGAGTCGACTGTACTTCCTTAGAAGGTTGGCGTCATTCAATGTCTGTAGTGAGATGCTGAAGATGTTCTATAGGTCAGTTGTGGAGAGCGCCCTCTTCTTTGTGGTGGCGTGTTGGGGAGGAAGCATTAAGAAGAGGGACGCCTCACGTCTTAATAAGCTGGTAAGGAAGGCGGGCTCTGTCGTGGGCAAAGTACTGGAGAGTTTAACATCGGTAGCTGAGCGAAGGGCGCTGAGTAGGCTACGGTCAATTATGGAAAACCCTGAACATACTCTACATAGCACCATCCAGAGACAGAGAAGCAGTTTCAGCAACAGTTTGCTATCAATGCAATGCTCCTCAGACAGGATGAAGAGATCAATACTCCCCAATGCCATTCGGCTTTACAATTCAACCGCCAGGAGTAAGATATGTTAAAGTGCCGGGGTTAGGATTCAATGTATTTAAGTAAACTACTTAAGAACTTTTTAAAAGCTATTATTAATGCTTTTTGAGAGGGTGATTTTAGATGCATATCATATTTTGACTGAGTTAAGTATTGTATGTAATTAGTTTTGCTACAATAAGTGTATGGGACATTGGAAAAATGTTGAATTTCCCCATGGGGATGAATAAAGTATCTATCTATCTATCTATCTAAAGGTAGTGACTAGTAAATAATCCTGAACTGAGGGTGAAATGCTTAGCAAGCTTGTACTGAATGCTTTTTGCTTTTGTACTTAAATAGGAATTCTTGATTGTATTGAAGATTACAGCCTAATAATTTTTATTTCAGCCGTATGACCTGAATTTGCAGATAACGTCTGTGATTTCAAAAGTTGCACTCTTCCCTCATCCGCACCTCCATGAGTATTTGCTGGATCCGTTTATTAACCTGGTTCCCGGCTGCAGGTCTCTCTTCTCTATCATTGTCCGAGTGAGTATTCACATTACATAAATTGAATGAAAGGTCAATATCAGGAAGAGCTAAGTGGCTGGACTACAGAACAGGGATAGCTGTGAGTGAATGGATAGAGGATTAATGAAAATATTCTGATAGGTTGAACGTTGAATCAGTTTTAATGCTGCAGTGGAAACAAGAGCCAGGGCCTTCTAAATATGGCAATAAGTAGCTTCTGAACTTGGCTTCAGTTTATAAAGAATGAAGGAGAGCTGTAATAATTTGCAAAGTCTTTATGCATGAACGGGCAGCCTATTGCCTCTAGTACCAGGCTGATAATGGAAGCAAACTGGCAATGTCAGAACTTGCTTTTTTCCAGTTGTCAAAACAAACATTATTGTAAAAATGCCTCTGGAAATCTTGTCCTAACACTGCTTCTGGGTCTGGCCCATGAGAGTCTGGTCCCAACCAGCTGTGCTGATTTTTCATAGCCTTTGAAGTGGTTTGACTGGCCTATCATTGCAGTAGATGCTCACTGTGGAGTGGTCATGGCCTGAGAATGACCTGGTGTAAGCACTCAAGGAGAGTGTATTAAACTCTTTCCTTAATCAGTCTCGTATTCACTCTTCACTTCTCAGGTAATTGGTGATCTCATGCAGAGGATACAGAGAATCCCACAGTTTGATAACAAGTTACTTCTCCTCAGAAGGCAGCTGATGGGATTAGAACCTGAAGACATGTAAGTTGACTAGTCATTCAGTGTTTAGTTATATTAAGCCTTTCCTGTTCTCTGTTAAAGCAGGTTTACTGTTCATTCTTTGTAGAACAGTAAGATGGTGGAGGAGTTAGTGGAACAACAATTTCAGACAGATCAAATTTTAACACTGAAGTTGGGAATTTAAGTTCAGTATCAAAATGAAACTACTTAATATTTTAAAAAGTTAATTCCTCTGGAGAATGCAGTTTGCTCCCTTATATCACTGCAGACTCACTGACACGAGTGATTTCAGATTTTTGAAGTACCCAGGATGTATATCAGATAGTGCTAGGCAATAACTGCTGGGTTTGAGGGTGACATCAGATCCATTCACTGCAGGAGATTCAGTCTTCTTCAGCTGCCCTATGGCAGCTCCCTTCCATTATAAATAAGGATGGTCACATAATATTCAATTCCATTTTAGTTCAAAGTACATTTATTATCAAAATATGTATATTTTATACAACCTTGAGAGTTGTCTGCTCACAGGCAGCCACACCGCTCATCCCTTCATTGTTTGCGGTGTTAGTTTACCACAGAAAAGGGGTTATTTATAAAGTATTTAGTTGTATTTCTTTCTTTTTATGAGTCACCAGTAAGTACCCATCTTCAGTAGCACCATCGTAAACCATAAGTTTAAACCTTAAATCTTAAACCACAAAAGAGTCAGGCCATGATTATGTGCAAATGTTAGACAAGAACTGATAGATGGTGAGTACAGTTTGTGCTGTCTGACAATTTGTGCACCCACCTAACTTTACCGTTCAATGCCATTGCTCTTGCCGAGCCCCCTTTCCCCGTCCACTGATGCACCATGAAACAGGCCCTACAACTCGGCCATCCATGCCGATCAAGTTGCCTCTATGGGCTAATCTGTTTGCTTGTGTTTAGCACACATCCCCCTAAATATTTTTGATTCAAGTATCTGTCCAAATGTCTTTTAGACATTGTAATTGTACCCACCTCTATCACTTCCACTGACAGCTCATTCCACATATCCACCAGCCTCTCAGACCCCTTTAAATCTTTCCCTCTCACCTTAAACCTATGCCCTCTAGTAACCCTCACCCTTGGAAAATACTGTGACCATTCACACCATCAACACCCCTCACATGTCCTTATATACCTGTAAAAGGTCAGCCTCTTAGCTCCTGGGAAAAAAAACAGCTTATCCAATCTCTCCTTATAACGTAAGTCCCCAAATCACAGCAACATCCTTGTGAATGATCTACACCCTTTCTGTCGTAATGACTTCCTTCCTGTAGCTGGTAACCAAAACTGCACACAATGTTCCGAGCGTGGTTCCACCATTGTCTTGTGACATAATGCTACAATATTTGCCCTGACCAATGAAGGCAAGCATGCCAAATGCCTTCTTCACCAGCCAGTCTGCCTGTGTCAGCATTTTCAGGGAACCATTCCTGCAGGGACTTGCCGCTTACTGTACAAGTTGTGCCCTGGTTTAACTAACCAAAAGGCATCACCTCAGAATTGGAGTCGGAGTTATGTCTTGTGAAACTTGTTGCATTACAGCAGCAGTACAGTGCAGATTTTAAAAAATGCAATAAATTACTTACTAAATAAAAATAATGCGATAAAAATGAACACTAAAGTAGATCTCCCTGGATTCAAGGACTGTTCAGAAATCTGATGGCAGAGGGGAAGACGTGTTCCCAAATCATTAAGTGTGGGTGTAACACCCCCAACTGGTGGTAGTAACAGGAAAGCATGGCCAGATGGTGAGGGCCCTTGGTGATAAATGCTGCCTTCTTGAGGCACTGCATCGTGAAGGTGTTCTCGGCAGGGAGGGTTGTGCCCATGATGGAACTGGCTGAGTCTACAACCTTCTGCAGCCTCCGATCCTGTGCAATGGAGTGTCCGTACCAAGTGGTGATGCAGTCAGTTAGAATGCTCTCCACCACATATGTAGAAATTTGTAAGAGTCACTGGTGACTCTCCTAAAGGATTAGAGACACTCCTCTAACGAAGTAGGTTTGCCTTCATTATCATTGCATCAGGTCCAGGAACCTGAAGCTGCCCATCCTGTCCACGGTGACGATTGATGAGTGTTCTCCCAACTTCTGCAATCAATTCCTTGGTCTTGCAGACATTGAATGAGGTTGTTGTCATTTCATGCTGCCGCCTGAAATTCTACCAACCACAGTGGTGTCATTGGCCACACAGTCTTGAGTATAGAGAGTGGAACAGTGGGCATGCGTCTTTCAGGTGCACCTTTGTTGTCTGTCAGCAAGGAGATAATGTTGTTAACGATCTGTACTGATTATGGTCTCCCAATAAGTTATTTGAAGGTACAAATGGTTGTAAAGAGGATCACTTTTGAAGCTTGGTGATTACTACTTAGGAATGATGCTGTTGAACACCAGGGTGTAATCAATAAACAGCAGCTTGGGTTTGTGGACCGTTTTGTAGTTGTTTAGATGCTCCAGAATAGATAGCCAGAAAAACTGCATCCCCTGTAGACCGGTTGGGGCAGTAGGCAAATCGCAATAGCTTGCTCAGACAGGAGTTAATTCTGTCAAAACCAATCTCTCGAAGTACGTCATTACAGTAGATATGAGTGCTACCAGGCAGTATTAAAAGCAGATCACCCTTCACAGACTTTGTATTCATACAAGTTAAATTCCATTTGCCATTCCTTGGCCCACTTGATCTCTGCAATTTCCTTATGTTCATTGCTCTGAGTCCCTTAGAAAAGTCCAGCGCAGGAACAGGCCCTTCAGCCCATCTAATCCATGTTGAAACCATTTAAACTGCCTACTCTCTTCAACCTGCACCAGGACCATAGCTCTCCATACCCCTACCCGCCATGTACCTATCATAACTTCACTTAAACGTTTAAATCAAACTTGCATGAACCACTTGTGCTGGCAGCACGTTCCATACTTTCACGACCCTCTGAGTGAAGAAGATTCCCCTCATGTTCCCCTTAAACTTTTCACCTTTCATCCATAACCTTTGGTTATAGTCCCACACAACCTCAGTAGAAAAAGCCTGTTTGCATTTACCCTATCTATACTCTTCATAAGTTTGTATATCTTTATCAAATTTCCTCTCAATCTTCTATGTTCTAAGGAATAAAGTACTAACTGATTAATTTTTTCCTTATAACTCTGGTCCTCTAGTCCCCTAGTCCCAGCAACATCCTTGTTAAATTTCTCTGTACTCTTTCAACCTTATTTACATCTTCCCTGTAGGTAGGTGACACAAACTGCACACAATACTCCAAATGTTGATTGGCAGCATTTGTAAGCTTAAAATGGGAGCACAGGAATTTGAAACTATACTTGATTTTAAATTCAGGCTAGACAACGGGGTGACCCGTTGGGGCACCCTTTGAGAGAAAGGTAGTGCACTCTGATGTGACCAGAATGAACATTAAATTTTCCTTAGTGCTATTGGTATTGCTTTGCTTTGGAAATTGAAGAATGAAAACCAGTTTATTAAAGAAGAAAGACGCGTAGCAAGGCAAATATAGCTCCTCCTCGTTTAACGAAGGTCACTTCTGATGGCAACATTTCTGGCTGATCTGCCACCCTTGTGCCTCTAGTTGTCATTCTGGAGTCGTGCAGTCCTTTCATGTGCCGTCTATTCATCTCTTCTGCTGTTTGTTCTTTGTCTCTGATCATGGAGATGTGCATTTCTCAGCTCCTTTGTCTCTTCCTCTCCTCCTTCTGTGCCTATTGTTGTCATTCTGGAGACGTGCATGCCTCTCCTCCTCTGTCTCTTCATCCCTTATCTTTTTATCCTGACTCTTTGATCCCGGAGTTGTGTGGCCCTGACCTCATCCGAACCTTGTTCTCTCCCTCTCCTTGCTGCTTCCCGACGTTTGGTGTCATCTCTTGCCCATAATGTCCCCCTTCTCCTTCCACGCAGCATAATTAGGCTGACCATAGTTTGTTTTTTACCCTAATGCTGGATGGAAGATATGAAGCAGTAATACCAAAGGAAGCTAATTATTCTTGATTATGTGGTTGGCGCTGTCCTAAATGGACGTGATATCGTCACCGCTGTCCTTTGACTGCAGCAAAGGGTTTTATGTGTGTCTCGAAGTTTGTCATTACGGGTTACGGGATGTTATGTCATGCTAAATTTAGAGACGATCCGATGTTCAGTTTTTGAATCTAGTCAAGACTTTTATACATTGTGGGGACTATTTTTGAGTTATTTTCAAAACTTTTGATTTATTGTAAAAGTACAGATGGTGGCTAATAATATATTTTATTATATGTTAAGGTTTTTTCTCCCTTTTTTTCTTGCTTTTCCTAACAACTCTGACTTTGGTAGTGGGTTTAGATTTTTTTTCTGCATACCAAATTTTTTATATTTCAATATTATGATTTAATTTTTATGAATACAAGGTTTTGTGATTGTAACTGTATTTTAATACAATGTATTTGGTACTTTTTTCGACTTATATCTTCTTGTACCCTGTATTCCTTTATGCAGAAACTGATAAAAAATATTGAAAGAGAAGTATGTCATTACAATAAGATTTAATGATCGCTTATTGATGGGTGGCAGTTAGATCTGTCCCAATCCTGCACATGCTGATGGTGATATGTGACCGCTCGAAATAGAACTGCCCTGCCCTTTTGCTCCGGTTGGTGTCGCTGCTGAAGCTGGCCGTGCGCGTGCGTCATGGTGTCGCGTCCCTATTTCCATGATGGCGGATCAGCTCTTGGGTGAAAGCGGGGCTGTTGATTTTGGCGAATGAGCAATTTTATACAAATATATAACCCTGAATGAACTTTGCCTGCATTCTGTAAGTTAGCGCATTTTGTCGATTTAGCCAAAAAAAGTGCCACTGTAATGCACCATTTGCGCTAACTGGAGGTCACAGACAGACAAACAGAGCATGAGAGTTTTAGTAGTACCGTAGATTCCGGACTACAGAGCGCACCTGATTAAAAGCCGCTGGCTCTAATTTTAGAAATAAAATCAATTTTTTAATTGTAAAGGCCGCATCGGATTTTAGGCCGCACCGGATTTTCGGCCGCAGGTGTCCCACGTTGTAATATGAGATATTTACACAGAAAGATATTACACGTGAGGATTTTTTTAACTTTTAATTAAATCCATATGGTAACAAAAACAAATACATATTGCAAATGCTTTTTTTCGAACCGTGCCCGTACGCGGCTACTTTTAAATATACGTTGCGTATACTTCTTTACTGAACAACATTCCAATATCTCCTAACGACTGGTAAAAAATATATATATTGCAGCCTACCAGGAAAAGTTATTGATCACCTTTAACTTAAAAGCAGCGTTCGCTCAGATCCAAAGCCGCTCGCGTAATGCGCTCCCTCCCTCCGTCCCGTTTCATCGCAAACCGGCATTTAAAAGCAGAGTTCGCTCAGATCCAAAGCCGCTCGCGTAATGCGCACCCTCCCTCCGTCCCGTTTCATCGCAAACCGGCATTTTCCCACAAGACACTGCAAAACCGGGTGTGACGTCATAGCATCCCGCGATGTAGTACAGAAAACAAATATAGTTAAAACTCTTCTAACTTTAACTAGAAAATGAATTACTAAGCGAAAATATTATAAACTAAGTAACTGCCATAAGGCAGCACAATGCTTCGAGTGTTTTCCATGTTGATGAGGGTGAGTACAAATGACTGATTTACAATAATTTAATTGTGAAAGTGCACTTGATTTATCGTACAATTTCATTGGACCTCTGTGAACTACTCATCAATTTTATTGGTCTACTGTTATGAGGCAAAATGTTTACGAGGCGGCATGAAAAAAAACCATGCATTAGCCGCTCCGGATTATAGGCCGCAAAGTTCAAAGCTGTTCAAAATGTGGGAAAAAAGTAGCGGCTTAAAATCCGGAATCTACGGTATATAAATATTAACTCAATATTTGTTTCTGTGAACATTTTGCAGGGTGGATCATGCAATATTACTGAAAGGAGTGATTGTCCTGGAGGAATTCTGCAAGGAGCTGGCTGCAATATCATTTGTCAAATCGTCGACAGAACCCGATTAAACCAGGATAGTTGGGATTGTGGACACGATTGAACTACGTTACTGAATGAAGTGCATCTGTCTCCTCTTCACCACAGTATGGAACTTCCGTCCACTAGGATTTGCATTTAGCAGTTGGACTTCTTGTCACTGTGCTTTTTTAAAAATCTATTCCTCTTTGCCCTGAGATAAACATCCTGAATTTAGCTTGCACCTATGAGTGGGTGAGCTGTATTGTGCTGGGAATAAGGACTTGTTACTCAACTTTAATCAGCGGAATTCAATTTGCACCAAGACCAAATGTTGGTCTCCTGAGTGATGCTCATCGCAACACTCGCTCTCTAAACATCTCCTCTCAGTTTTTCCCATCCTTTCTTTGCTCCCCTCCCCTTTCTGAATTTTAATCTTACATTGTTATTAACTGACAATGTTTCCTGACTCAGAACGCACAAGTTATAAGATTATATAAAATAATCTGAGTGAAATGTTTCAACATTTCCGAGTTGTCTGAGAGTATATAAATGCAAGTCTTATTTGTCTTTAAAGATGAATTAATTACACTGGACAGCAAATTCTTTCCAAAGTGTTGGTTCTTCAGAATTTTTTGGGGGTTACGTGGCTTCAAGCTGAGCTCAGATATAATTTCAGACTACTTATATCACGTAGGAATTTGGAGAAACAAGAAATTAATTTTTATTGAATATAATATGTTCAATTGCTGAAGCTTTGCAATAGGTCAACTAAGCTAAAAATGTTTCGATGATGATTTTCATCTTTACTCAGTGGCTTTTTGCTTGTGTGTCCAACAAAAATTATCCAGCAATGGTGGGTTCCAGTTGCCCTGATACTGTTTCTCCATGACCACACTGTATTGCTGAAACCTTTCACCGTGCTCATCACTGACAGCCCAAGATTTGCAGGGAAGAAGTCTAAATGGGAATGCAGAAGATGAGTCTTTAGTGACATGTTGCACTTCATGGTTTTGTAGTTTGAAGTATGTTGACATAGTTTGGTGCTCTGTAGATGCCAAGAAACTTTTCAACAACATTCTTGAATGCCTTCCGTTGAATTTTCTCTAGTCACACTAGAAGTTCATCGACTTTCCTGTTGTTGATGACCATTTTGATTGGTAGTACAACAAAAATGCCTTTCCAACTCTCGGCATCGGTTATTCTGGAAAACATCCATCTCAAATATTGAAATCTTTTTCCTTCACCTTTCATCGCTGTCACAAAATTTTTAATAAGCCCCAATTTTATATGGAGAGGAGGCAAAAATATCTTTGTGGTCTACAAGTGGCTTATGTGTCACGCTTTTCTGCCCTGCTTACAAAGTGGCCAATACTTTTAAATGTACTGAGATTTTTTTAGCATAGCTGTCTTATTTGCAAATGAAGCAACAGTAGTTGGTGTATCTGAGCAACATTCCCAGAATCAGCACCACTGCTTTCAGATCACTAGTTGTATTTGCTGTATTGTATGTGTTTCAACAAGACTTCTAAATTTCGGTAGTTTTCTTTCACGCGTACTGCATAGCCAATTGGTGTTGAAGGGTGGACACTGCCATCGTGTAGTCGCTCAGTTTTCAGGCTTAATACTGAAGAATCAATAACAAGATACCATTGTTGTGGGTCTTGCTGGCAACCCTAAACATACCCAGGCTTGCCTGGACAAGATAGAAAACTTTTCAGCTTAACATTGTGGGCAACGTTTTAATGGACTTGAATTACGAATTGAAATAACAAATTTAGACGATTCCAAAGAAATGGTGCATGTTGGGGAAGTTTCATGGTGATTTTCATGATCAGCATTCTAAAATAAGATATACCCAAAAGTATTCAGGGAATACAACCTTTGTTGTCCTGTGTTATAAGGCTCTCAAGTTATTTGGAAATGGTGTCTGGTACAAGCAGCATTTTAATGAGGATTCCCTATTATTTAAAACAATGTTTCCCACAATTTGAGATTGGTGGCATGGTCTTATTAAGAATCTAGAACAGTACCTGCAAGAGAATGAAATCTTCACCTAATTGAATAAACATTTGTGTTCTTTGGTGGTTGATGTTAAGCATGAAATCACTCGCTGCTCTGGGGTTGTCGCTCCACTGCTCATGTTCTGAGGGTTCCTCCAAGACTCAAGTAGATAAATAGTAGTCTTAACTTGTTGGAGGTCTGAAATTCGAATCTGCACTGTCGAGGCCCACCTCACTGAATTGCAGAGTGACATGTTGGCAAATACTTAAAAATAGAGAAGGTAGTTCCCTAAACTATAGATGGACTGCAAAGAATGACTTTATCAAACACCCACCGATCAGGCCTTCAGCTGGTGAGTCCAGGAGTTAGATAGATGATCCCAGTGCTTGCAAGAGTACGGGTACAAAACCAGCCCTCTTTTACAAAAGGGAGGCATTCCTGGACAAATGTTTAATCAAGTTAAATTTCATAAATGAAAAACCTAACATTCAGTGTTAGTGGATTTTATTACAGTGCATTCCTGTGGTAAGAGTGGAATATTCTTCATAGATTTGATTTGTGAATTAGACACATACCCAAAGCATCACCTGCTCTCATTCTGTGGCCATCACTGGCTTTTCATTGTCAGCAAGTGCTGACTTTGTCCTTTGAGAATGTTCAACTGACTCTGGTTCAATTCACTTCCTCAACACACACACTTTCTCACGTTACCTTTCCCAACATCTTATGGTCGTGAGATGAAGTGTTGTCACATAACAACTTTTTAAGTTTACTTTTGACCAATGCCTGTTCTGACTTAAACTTTTAACTTCAGAATGGCAGATATAAACCATGGCCATGTTTCAAAACACCTATGGGACTTGCACACAACCACTCTTTGTCAGACACACTTTGTTTCATGGAGGCAAATTTCCCAGGAACCTTAAACCATTAAGATATCATTCAAGTTCACTGACTGCAGCTAGGGCATGCAAATAAGTCCCAGGAGAGGGATAGCAGTGGTCTTGTAATTTTCAGAGGAAGACTCACAAACAGAATCAACTCTTGGGCTACACATGCACTAGCTCATTCAATTTATTAAAAACTAGTCAAAAGTACTGACAGAATGATCATATTGTTCTCAGTCAAATGGATTTGTCTTCAGCTGGAATGTGTCTATTTCCTCACATTGCTTCTAATGGTCCAGTGATGAATCTTGGACTGACGACCACAGACACCAGCAACACTAGGTGCGTATACAACAGCTAGAGAATGGCACGTGCTGCTTGGAATGTTGCAACTTCTTCGGGAGTCCTTAGGTATTGCTCGATTTCACTGTCTGATATCTCCTCCTCCCCAGTGGTTGGATTACTGCAGCTTCTCTCCGGCTCCAGGTTCAGATTTTTCCTCTTTGTTTGTGTGAGGCATGGAGGGAGGAAAACCGGCGCGGAGCGTTTCCGACTCGACCCTGGCTCCTGTGCCTGGTGACAGCTACTGTTCTCGCCAGCTGCTGACACACATTCTTCCTGCGAATCTGTCTGTGCATTTGCGCTTTCTGTCCAATCGCAGTCAAGTGTCTGTCTCAATAATAAGGTGCGATGGCGGAGAATATCACTGGTATATTTCACCACAGTTTTGGCCTCGATTTGCTGACCTCTCAGCCAGGGCAGCTGCGATGCTAGTCTGACTAAAACACCAGTGATCTCTTTCAGCCGCTGAGAGGTGGGTGGTGGCAATGAAATTCCAGCCAGCTTGCAGAACCTTCCCATGCTACACTTCAGGCGCTGCGCAGGGAGCAAGGACTGCCAAGCCAGGTAAGCTGCTGCTGTGATGATGGGGACAGGGTGTCTCCCTGTCACCAGCCACGTTTCACTGGCCAGTTCCACCAACTGCACTGCAAGATCCACCACCTTGTCTTTATCCTCTAAAAACTGGGGCGGAATCAACCTGGAATTCTGGAGCAAATTAAACCTTGAAAGAGAATAGAAATGAGTCAGAGGGGTCAGTATGATCAAAAGCACATGTGCCCTGTCTAAGAGTTATGTCGATATCTTCAAGCTAGCACAGGCAATCTGTTGAAGGGCAGTACAAATAAGCCAGGTAACTACACGTCAGTGAAGCTTACATCAATTGGTATGGAAACTATTGAAAAACAATCAGGATTTATCAACACTTAGGATTATCTATGATCAGGATTCACCTACACTTGGAAAGATGGGTTTGATTAGGGATAGCATGGCTTTATCTGTGGGAAATCATGTGTTATTAATTTTTTTGAGATAACTAAGCAATGACAGATTGATTACATTGTCTACATTAACCTTAAGGCCTTTAACAAGATCCCATATGACAGGCTGATCAGAGTCACACAGCATTCATCCCAACTGGCCCATACCAATGAAGATGTCCATCTTAACACAATTCTATTTGGCTCATATCCTATGCCTTTCCCATCTATGTACCTGCCAAGTATCTTTTAAATATTCTTAATGTATCTACTTTAACCTCTTCCTCTGGCAGACTGTTGCAAGAAAAATAAGGTTATTCTAGTAGGTGATTTTAACTTTAAAGGCTAGAGGGGATAGAGTTTGTCAAATGTGTTCAGGAATGTTTTCTCCAGTACATAGAAGTTCCAAAAATAGAGGGTGTGATACCTAATCTGCTATTAGGGACTGACAGGGCAGGTGACAGAGGTTTGTGTAGGGTAGTGGTCACCAACCTTTTTAAGCCCAAGATCCCCTACCTCGACCTTAGTGAAAGGCAAGATCGACCCCAGATCGATTAGTTACACGCATGCGCACTGCGCCAGAAAAGACCCGAAGTAAAACCCCGCAACCAGAAGTAGAAATAATGCATAAGCACCAGGGGTACCCACCCTTTTTTTGCACTGCAGACCGGTTTAATATTGACAATATTCTTGTGGACCAGTCGACGGGGGGGAATTAAATATGATGGGAATACAGCGATACTCGAAGCAGGTTCCTTATCCAGTCTATTCTGCAATTTAGTTTTCGTGGCTCTCAGCACTTAGCTACTGTCCCGCGCTGCTCACATTTTTTCCGCTGAGAAAACTCAGCGGGTTTGTCTTTAAGTGCGGGGTGCTTGGACTCAAGGTGCCAAAGCAGTTTTGAGGGCTTCATTGCCTCATTAGACAGCCTCCCGCCCATCTGCAGCCAGACGCCCTGGTCAGGTGCGGCTGGCTGGTCATGGATGGGGTGAGAGGACAAGGTCAGGGCCGGAGGTCCCTGTGCCGGGGCCGCGGCGGTCGCAGTTCGGAGTGAGTGACTGACCAAGCGAGGAGTGCGACAGGCCCACCCCCCTTGTAGGATCTATCGGCCGACCAAAGTTTGTCTCAAGGGATGACTTTCAATATATCGCAGCGAGGTAGCTGCTCTGCTACTTACAAAACCTTGAGCCCGAATTAGGTCGTCTGTGAATATTTTAGCACCGGGTTCCCCACAAACATTTGGTGTGGTAAACAGGTTTAGAGGCGGCGCCCATTTGTCCATGTTCCAGGCCAGTAGCATCGGCAGTTCCCATCGGCCACGCTCCGGGCCAGTAGCATCGGCGGTACTGAAGTACCCTGTGTAGTGTGGGGGAGCTATGCGCGTGCGCACTGTGCAGAAAGAACGGAACTAAAACCCCGCAACCCGGAAACAATCTCTCAACAGTATTTGTGTATTTATTTTTCTTTTTTTTTGGGATCTACTGGGAAAGTCTCAAAGATCGACCAGTCGATCGCGATCGACGGGTTGGTGACCACTAGTGTAGGGGAACATTTTGAATCTATTGATCATGATACCATTAACCTCAAAATAATAATACTGATACGTGTGACTTTAGCTTCTCCCTCTCAAACCGCAGAAATTGAAATTGCTATTGAAACTCCTCCATCAACTCCTGCCTGAGAAGCGACTTGGATCCACTCTAATTTGCTTACCAGTGTGACAAGTCCACAGCAGATGCCATTTCGTTGGCGCTTCACTCAACGCTGGAACATCTGGACAGCAAAGATGCATACATCAGGCTGCTCCTTATCAGCTACAACTCAACATTAAATACCAGCATCCCCTCAAAACTAATCAGTAAGCTTCAAGACCTTGGCCTCAATACCTCCTAATGCAATGGAATCCTCTATTTCCTTATTTGTAGACACCAGTCAATGTTTAGCTCCCTGTTCTACACACTTTGCACTTATTGCTGTGTGGCTAAGCACAGCTCCAATGCCATTTTCAAGTTTGCTGACAACACCACTGTCATTTTCCAAATTAAAGGTAGCGACAAATAAGAATATGGGGGGAGGTTGAAACTCTGGCTGTGTGGTGCTACAACAACAAGCTCTCACTCAATGTCAGCAAGACCAAGGAGCTGATTATTGACTTCAGGAGGAAACCAGAAGTCCATGTGCCAGTTCACATCGGGGGATCAGAGTTGGAGAAGGGCAGCAACTTTGAATTCCTCTGTGTTATAATTTTGGGGAACCTGTCTTGGGCCCAGCACAAACGTGAAATTATGAAGAAAGCATGACAAAGACTCTACTTCCTTCGGAGTTTGTAAATATTCAGCATGAAATCTAAAGCTTTGACATGTGTTATGGAGAGTATATTGGCTCGTTGCATCACAGCCTGGTATGGAAGTACCAATGCCCTCGAACGGAAAATCCTACAAAAGGCAGAGGACACAGCCCAGTCCATCGCAGGTAAAGCCTTCCCCTCCATTCAACACATCTGCAGGAAACGTTGACAGGAAAGCAGCATCCATCATCAGGGACCCCCATCACCCAAGTCATGCTCTCTCCTCACAGCCACCATCAATAAGAAGGTGTGAGCCTCAGGACTCACACCTGTCGGTTCTGGAACAATTATTACCCCTCAACCATCAGGCTCTTGAGCCAAAGGAGATAACTTCACTCAATTTCAATTGAGACATTGAAATGTTCCCACAACCTATGGATTCACTTTCAAGGTCTCTTCATCTCATTTTTTCAATGTTTAATGCATACTTATTCATTTTTATTATTTAGTTCTACTTGCACAGTTTGTAGTCTTTTACATATTGGTTGAATGCTGAAGTTGGTGCAATGTTTCATTGATTCTATTATGATTATTATTACGGATTTATTCAGATTGCCTGCAAGAAAATGAATTTCAGGGTTGTATATGATGTCATATATCTACCTTAATACTAAATTTTTTGAACTTTGCAGGATGAATTCTATCATTATGATCACTGTCTCCCAAAATTTCCTTTACCTTAAGCTCCCTAATCAAATCCAGTTCATTACACAACACCCAATCTAGAACGGCTGATCCCTAGAGAGCTCAACCACAAGCTGCTCTAAAGTCATCTCATGGGCATTCTACAGATTCCCACTTGGGATTTTCCTCATTGGGAACCTCATTTTCCCCATTACCTGCAAATTGAAACTCCCCATGACAATCATAACATTGCCCCCTTGACATACCTTTTCTATCTTTCGTTGTAATTTGTAGCCCACATCCTGGCTACTGTTTGGAGGCCTGTAAGTAACTCCCATCAGAATCTTTTTACCCTTATCTTTACCTACAAGGACTCTACATCTTCAAATCCTGCGTTACCTGTAGCCTCATGTAATGAGGCTTTGAATGTAGCCTCATTGCAACAGTAGAGGAGGCCATGGGAATGGGACGTGGAATTAAAATGTGTGGCCACTGGGAGATCCTGCTTTCTCTGGCAGACAGAGTGTAGGTTTTCAGTGAAACGGTTTCCCAGTCTGCGTTGGGTCTCACCAATATATAGAAGGCCGCACTGGGAACACCGGACGCAGTATATCACACCAGCCGACTCACAGGTGAAGTGTTGCATCACCTGGAAGGACTGTCTGGGGCCCTGAATGGTGGTGAGGGAGGAAGTGTAAGGGCAGGTGTAGCACTTGTTCCGCTTACAAGGATAAGTGCCAGGAGGGAGATCGGTGGGAAGGGATGGAGACAAGTGAGTTGCGTAGGGAGCGATCCCTGTGGAAAGCAGAAAGAGGGGGGAGGGAAAGATGTGCTTGGTAATGGGATCCCATTGGAGATGGCGGAAGTTACAGAGAATTCTATGTTGGACCCGAAGGCTGGTGGGGTGGTAGGTGAGGACAAGGGGAACCCTATCCCGAGTGGGGTGGCAGGAGGATGGGGTGAGAGCAGATGTGCATGAAATGGGAGAGAAGCATTTGAGAGCAGAGTTGATGGAGGAGGAAGGGAAGCCCCTTTCTTTTAAAAAGGAAGACATCTCCTTCGTCCTGGAATGAAATGCCTCATCCTGAGAGCAGATGCGGCAGGGTAGTAATCTCTGGATCGCTGCCTGTGCCATGCTCCAGTGTGGATAAGAATAGGATGATTTAGCAGGTGAATGTGTGGCTGAAGAACTAGTGCAGTGGTCGATAGATCATTGAGATCTCTTCTGGGGAAGGTATGACCTGTACAAAAGGGACGGGTTACACCTGAACCCAAGGGGGTCCAATATCCTTGCAGGCCGTTTTCATAGAGCTGTTCAGGAGGGTTTAAACTAATTTGGCAGAGGACTGGAAACTGGAGTGATAGTGCTGAGTATGAAGAAGTTGGTTTACAAACAGAGGCAGTGTGTAGTGAGACTCCTAGCAAGGAGAGGCTGATGATAGGGCAAAATTGCAGTCAACAGCTTGAGTTGCAATGTAAAAGGTGAACAAAGTTGAAAAGGGTGAATACAGGAATTAAGGTGTTACATTTGAATACGCATGCAGAAAACAGGAAAAGGTAGATGAACTTGTTACAGATTGGTATGTATGGTGTTGTGGGCATCACCGAATCATAGCTGAAAGAATATTATAGCTGGGAGGTTAATGTATCGAAAGGACAGGCAGGCAAGCAGAGAGGGTGATGTGGCTCTGTTAGTAAAAAAAATCAAATCCTCAAAAAGAGGTGACATAGGGTTGGAAGATGTTGATTTGTTGTGGGTAGAGCTAACAAACTGCATAGATTAAAAAAAACCCTGTTTGGAGTTATATACCAGACCCCCAAACAGTAGTAAGAATGTGGTCTACAAATTACAACGGGAGACAGAAAATGCATGACAAAAGGACAATGTTACAGTAATCATGGGGGATTTCAATATGCAGGTAGATTGGGAAAATCAGGTTGGTGCTGGATCCCAACAGGGGGTATTTCTAGAAAGCCTACAAGATGGCTTTTTAGAGCAACTCATGGTTGAGCCCACTAGGGGATCAGCTATTCTGGATTAGATGCTGTGCAATGAACCAGAATTGATTAGAGTGCTTAAGGTAAAAGGACCCTCAGAGGCAAGTGTTCAGAATATGACTGAATTCACCCTGAAGTTTGAGGAGAAGCTAAAGTCAGATGTGTCAGTATTACAGTGGAGTAAAGGGAATTACAGAGCCATGAGAGAGGAGCTGGCCAAAAATTAATTGGAAAAGAACACTGGCAGGGATGATGGCAGAACAGCAATGGCTGGAATTTCTGGAAGCAATTCAGATGGCACAGGATATATAAATCCCAAAGAGGAAGAAGTATTCTAAAGGCAAGATGAAACAACCATGACTAACAAGAGAAGTCAAAGCCAACATAAAAGCAAAAAAGAGGGCATATGATAGAGCAAAAATTAGTGGGAAGTTAGTGAAGCTTTTAAAAACCAATAGAAGGCAACTAAAAGAGTCATTAAGGAAAAGATGGAATACAAAAATAAACTAGCCAATAATAGAGGATACCAAAAGTTTCTTCAGATACATAAGGTGTAAAAGAGAGGTGACACTGGATATCAGACCATTGGAAAACAATGCTGGAGAGGCAGTAATGGGGGACAAGGAAATGGTGGACAATCTGAATAGGTATTTTGCATCAGTCTTCACTGTGGAAGGCACTGGCCGGATGGTGGAAGTGTCAGAGTGTCAGGGGTCAGACAAGTGTGAAGTTGCATAGCTAGGGAGAAGGTTCAGGGTCTGAAAGAGGTGGCTGAAGAGATCATGGAGGCATTAGTAATGAACTTTCAAGAATCACTAGATCCTGGAATGGTTCTGGAAGACTGGAAAATTGGAAATGTCACTCCACTCTTCAGGAAGGGAGAGAGGGAGAAAAAAAAAGGAAATTATAGGCCAGTTAGTCTAAACTCAGTGGTTTGGAAGGTGTTGGAGTCGCTTGTTAAGGATGTAGTTTTGGGGTACTTGGAGGCAAATGATAGAACGGGCCATAGTCAGCATGGTTTCCTCAATGGAAGATTTTGCCTGACAAGTCTGGTGGAGTTCTTTGAAGAAATAGCAATCAAAGGAGAACCGGTTGATGTCGTGTACTTGGATTTTCAGAAAGCCTTTGACAAGGTGCCACAGATGATGCTACTAAACTAGTTAAGAGCCCATGGTATTACAGGAAAGATACTAGCATGGATGAAGATGGACAAGTGATGGTCAAAGCCTTTGTAGTTCACTCCATGCTGCTTTTAATCAACTGGAATGTTAAATTAGTCCTGGGAATTTATCTACTTTTAGAGATACTTGACTTGAAAATCACTTTGTCTATCCTATTCCCATACGCTTCCTGTTTAACCACAAAATTGTTGGTGTTTGCCTCTATTATAAAGACACTTTCAGGGTACTTATTAACGACGGTTCAGTAATGCAGCCGGGAGAGCTGCTGCCTCCCAGCTTCGGCCCTCAATCCCAGCCTCAGGTGCTCTGTCTGTGGAGTTTAAATGTTCTGGATAAGGGTAGGATTAGTGTGAACAACAGGTGTTTGATGGTGAGAACAGACCCCATGCTCCCTATGACTCTTAACAACCCAAACACACATCCTCCGCTCCCACATAGCTTTTCTTGACCCAGCTGGTCTCTGTGCCTTCCCTATTTACAATGCTCTAATGTAGTCCTCTAAGAAATTATTGGCCTGTGCTATCTTGAAATAAATCCAATAGTTTGGCATTGGGTAAACTATGGTGGGAAAGAATTTCCTCCCCTTCCCACACCACCACCATTCAGTTGGCCTGGACTTTCATCCAGATTTTCATGACCCCTGTAAAGACAGGTTGAGTGCCAACTAGATCACAACAACTGGATGAGAGTTGAGGGGTCTAGACCGACCATTTGAAATTTTCATGTTATATCACCTCAATTGCAAGTCCAGAGCAACCAAAGTTGGCAATGGGCAGAAAAGGATTCATTTCTGAATGACTGTGTTTTACACACAGTGCAGTATACGGTAGCTCTGTCTTCACTATTCTGTGTGCCAATGAGCCTGCTCTGAATGCAGAGCACAAAACCAGTGAATCTGTACCCATCCACTCGTAGGTTAATTCACACTGTAAGAAGTTCAGATGGGATGACAGAGTGAGAGGATTTACTAACCCATTGCAGTGAGTCGTCACCAAATCCTTCAGACTGAGAGTGGGAATATCCAGCTGCAGTTCTTTCACCAACTGCAGGTAGACAGTCGAGAAGAGGGTGGCTTCCACGTGGAGGAGAGAACACAGGGTGCCCATGGTCAGAGGCCAGTTATGCTGTCGACAAGCAATGTGAATACAGCAGCCCACCAAAGCCTCTTTCTTCTCCAGAGTGACATGCAGAAACTCCTCGTGGTCGTAGGCTCGGACATAAAGCTCCATGGCTGTGTCCTGTACAACTGGACGCAGACGGAGAATTTGGCACAGGTCACGGACCCGCCTCATACCTAAAGACAGACACGGCCCAAGACAATCACAGTGGAAGATAAATGCTTCAAGTGCTAACAACAATGCCCAGACTCAATACATTAATCCAAAAACTGAGATAGTCACTTCTCAGGCCAATAGAACATAATACGTGTTTCTGTGTACGCATGTGTGCAGTGGGAAGATGTGGTGTGCAGGGCTAGAGCAGTTAATAGAGTGATACAGCCATTTTGCCCAATTCGTCCATGTCATCCAGGAGGTCACCCTGAGCTAGTTTCATTGGTCTGTTTCCCTCTAAACTTCACCTATCTATGTATCTGTCCAAATATCTTTTAAACGGTGTAGAAGCAGGTACAATTACCTCTTCTACGGCAGCTCTTTCCCCATACTGATACTAGCATGGATAAAGCATTGGCTGGTTGGCAGGATGCAAAGAGTGAGAATAAAGGGATCCTTTTCTGGTTGGCTGATGGTGATCAGTGGTGTTCCACAAGGGTCTCTGTTGGGACCGCTTCTTTTCACATTGTATGTCAATGACTTGTATGACAGAATTGACGGCTTTGTGGCTAAGTTTGCGGACAATAGGCAGAGGGGAAGGTAGTTATGAGGAAGTAGAGAAGCTATGGATGGACTTTAGACAGATTAGGAGAATGGGCAAAGAAGTGGCAGATGGAATACAGTGCTGGGAAGTGTATGGCCATGCACTTTGGTGGAAGAAATAAAAAGGTTGACTATTTTCTAAATGGAGAGGAAATTTAAAGATCTGAGGTGCAGAGGGACTTGGGAGTCCTTGTGCAGGATTCCTTAAAAGTTAAATTGCAGGCTGAGCCAGAGGTGAGGAAGGCGAATGCAATGTTAGCATTCAATTCATGAGGACTAGAATATAAAAGCAAGGATGTAATATTGAGGCTTTACAAAGCACTGGTGATGGTTCACTTGAAGTATCATGAGCAGTTTTGGGCTGCTTATCTGAGAAAGGATGTGCTGACTTTAGAGAGGGTTAAAAGGAGGTTCATGAAAATGATTCCAGAATTGAAAAGCTTGTCATATGGAAGCATTTGAACCTGTATTCACTGGAATTCAGAAGAATGAGGGGTGACCTCATTGAAACCTATCGAATGTTGAAAGGCCTCGATAGAGTGGATGTGGAGAGGATGTTACCTATGTTGGGAGTTGAAGATCAGAGGACACAACCTCAGAATAGAGGGCTGTCCTTTAGGACAGAGATGAGGAGGAATTTCTTTAGCAAAAGTGATGAAACTGTGGAATTCATTGCCAAGGAAGGCTGTGGAGGCCAAGTCATTCAGTACATAGACAGAGGTTGATAGATTCTTGATTAGTCAGGGCATGAAAGGATACAGGGAGAAGGCAGGAGATTGGAGCTGAGAGGGAAAATTGGATCAGCCATGATGAAATGGTGGAGGAAACTCTATGGGGCAAATGGCCTAATTCTGCTCCCATATCTTACGGTCCACTGGTCTTCACATTTTAAAAGTGCTTGAACAAGACATAAGCCTGCTGGAATGTGAGATAGGACTGAAGAGCTTTCTCTGGACATAGTGCACCAAATAGCCATTTATTCAAGTCCTTCCAGCAGCCAGATAGTACTGCTGGAGCATCTCTGCTCAATTCCCTGAACTAGGCAGTAACTATAGGCTTTTGTTAAGGATTATACAAGTAGCTTTTCTAATCATTGAACAGGCACACAACTAATTGAAAAGCTCATTGGGACATAAATATACACAATACCTAGGGCAGTAACAGTGACAGAGACAGATGTTGATGGCATTCCCTGCCTGGCATGCTGAGAGCTAACTGCATTTCTTCACTTTCTCATTCCTTATCTCATTGCAGTGGATAGTGAGGTCAGCTGAGAAGATCACCTGGGTCTCTCTTCCCGCCATTTACACTACACGCTGCATCCGCAAAGCAAACAGCATTATGAAGGACCCCATGCACCCCTCATACATACTCTTCTCCCTCCTGCCGTCTGGGAAAAGGCACCGAAGCATTCCGGCTCTCACAACCAGACTATGTAACAGTTTCTTCCCCCAAGCTATCAGACTCCTCAATACCCAGAGTCTGGACTGACACCAACTTACTGCCCTCTACTGTGCCTATTGTCTTGTTTATTATAATGCCTGCACTGTTTTGTGCACTTTATGCAGACCTGGGTAGGTCTGTAGTCTAGTGTAGTTTTTTTTCTGTGTTGTTTTCACATAGTTTCAGTGTAGTTTTTGTACTGTTTCTTGTAGCACCATTGTCCTGAAAAACATTGTCTCGTTTTTACTGTGCACTGTACCAGCAGTTATGGTCGAAATTTCAATAAAAAAGCGACTTGATTTGTTGTTCCTCTACACACCCTGTGCATCGGGCAGCAACCTTGCCACTTCTTTAGCATTTGTGTTTTTTACGAGGTTGAGTGGCTAGCTGGACACTCAACCCAGCACAGATGGAAAGTGTGCAAGGAGCTGGCCGGATTCAAACCCTGGATCACTTGCCCCAGTCCAGTGTGAATGCCACTACCCCACCGGCCGGATATTCCACATCTTACCTTGTACTTTATTCCGACAGGGCATCTTCGCTTCAGCTGTGCTCTGGGTGTAGTTCACTGCTGTGGATTGAAAGAAGTAAACTCAACAACAGAGATCGAATAGGGAGCGTCTCCTGTACAGAACATTTGATCAATAAACTGTGACAAGGCACGGGGTCCTGGCTGATAGTCTTTACCCTCAATACCCCACAAATCTCTTCACTGTGATCAGGTACAGAAGTCCAGGGTGTTTAGGTCTGCTCTAATTCAGGGATTCCCAGCTAGTAACAACAGAAAGCATGTTTAATTTCCTTCTCTCTAATCCAGACATTACTGGGTCAAGGAATACAAAAGAGAAAATCTGCAGGTGCTGAAAATCCAAGCAACACACACAAAATGCTAGAGGACCTCAGCAGGCCAGGCAAAGACCTTCCAGGCTTGGCGACTCTTCACCTGTGAATCTGTTGGGGTCTTATACTGTGTTCGGTGCTCCCGGTGTGGCCTCCTGTATATCGGTGAGACTGATGTAGATTGGAAGAACGCTTCGCCGAGCGTCTGCGCTTCGTCTGCCAGAACAAGCGGGATCTCCCAGTGGCCGCCCATTTTAATTCCACTTCCCATTCCAATATGTCCATCCATGGCCTCCTCCACTGTTGTGATAAGGCCACACTTAGGTTGGAGGAATAACACCTTATATGCTGTCTGGGTAGCCTCCAACCTGATGGAAGAACATCGATTTCTCAAACTTCCGGTAATACCTCCCCCCCCCCCCCCCCCCCACCTTCACCATTCCCCATCCCCTTTTCCCTCTCTCACCTCATCTCCTTCCCTGCCCATCGCCTCCTTCTGGTGCCCCTCCCCCTTTTCTTTCTTCCATGGCCTTATGTTTCTTTCACCAGCTCTTTACTTCATCCTTCCCCCTCCAGGTTTCTCCTATCACCTGGAGTTTCTCTCTCCCCTCCCCCTTTTAAATCTACTTCTCTTCTCCAATCCTGCCAAAAGCTTTCAGCCCAAAAGGCCTCAGACCCCAAGACTGGTCTGACGTTCATGATGCCAAGGGTCCCCACCGTTAACTGTACACTTGATGCCCCGAAGTGCACACTGAAAGCAGAACAACTCCTGGAGTAACCAGCTCCAAGCCAAGCCTCTTACCTTGGAGGAAAGTTTCTTCGGTGCGTGTCGTAGTGAGCAGCCCCTCGGTCAACAGGAAACCACATTCGGTACACACCATGTGGTTCTGGCTGTAATGTGTGTCTTCTTCCACTGCATTGGATCCACACTCAGGGCACCTGGTCTGCCCAGCCATCTTTACACTAAAACAAGACAGAGTGGTTGAGAGACTACTACGTTCACAAAGACCAGACAGTGAGTTTCAGCACTCTCTCAGAGAGAGGACTGAGGGAACAGAAGCCCTGGGAGCACAGTCCAAACTTCAGCACATCAGTTTGCTATAAAATGTTTGCAAGAAGTTTCGGGAAAGTTGGAACTCTCGAGCCACAAAGTTGATTGTTTATTCCCCTACATAGACGCTGTCTGACTTGCCGAGTTCCCTCAACATGTTCCCTGTCCTGTCACCACTGTGACACTACTACAGCTAAGGGCGGAGTTCGGAGTTCAATCCCAGCATCCTCTGGAAGGAGTTTACATCCTCCCCGTGAACACCCGAGTTTCCTCCCACAGTCCAAAGTCGAAACGGTTAGGAGGTCAAGTGGTCATTGTAAATGGTCCAGTGATTGGGTTCGTGTTAAATAGGAGGGTTGCTTGGCAGTGTACCTCCGTGGCCCAGAAGGGCCTGTCCTGCACTCTAAATAAATAAAATTAAATATCTATTTTAAATGTGTTCAATGAAAGCATCTTCTTTGCCTTGCTGAAAACCAAAATGCCAAAAGTTCACCCTTCCACCAAAGTTCCTGCTCCCCGAAGGGTAAGAATGGTACCTGCTAGCTGCTTGTCCTGATACAGCAAAGGCATCCCTCCCAGAACTGCACAGTCCCCAGGGTGGCCCTCACCAAGCTGCCATATAGTTGTAACAAGACATCGTTATAATGTACTCAGATCCTCTCACAATGAACGCTACCAAATTTGACTGGGGGGGGGGGGGGTGATGAGCAGAGAACGCTGCCTAACTCCACTCACGGTGGATGGGTGTGCTGGATACACAGCAAGTTTGGTCACAAGGGGCAAACCGTGTAGTGGAGGGGGATTATATACATAAACACACAGGTTCCACTTCTGAGCCTTGTGGAAGACCAACTGGAGAGGTGGTGGGGGACGGGTTGAAGGGGTGAGCGAAAAGAGGAGGTAGGAGGACAAAGGAGGGAAGGAGGGTGCGAGAATCCACGCATTTCGGACTGACCGTACAATGGGGTCCGGTCCACGGAAATTCTAACACCTTTGCTTCCTGTCTGCCCGTCACAAAAATGGCTCCGGGCCCAGAAACGTACTGTTCTAGCGTGCCCGTCAAAAAGATGGCGGTGGCGCCCCCATGTGATCTGCTAGCAACGAATAGCGAGCCGGCAGCGTCTTTTTAAACGTCAACATAAATTATATTCGTAAGTATACAAAAAAATAGAAAAACAATGCACGGCTTCCCTTGCATGCAGGGTCTTTCAACTGGTGCATTCGACAACTTTCGCACATTGTACTATCACTACCTGCAGAGTATAACCACCGCCGCCCGAAGTGTTAAAGACCCAGCGCCCGGTCTCTCACGCACAAGTACCTTGGACTGCAGGCCTACTGCACGTACACCTAACTTAAGGGTGACCCTCACCTCTACATAGGCTGCAGCCTGACATTGCCAAGCAGTTGTACTCGTTGTAAAAAGTATGAGGTTGTGATAGTAGGTGATTTTAAGTTTCTGCATATTGACTGGGAATCCCATACTGTAAAAGGACTCGATGGGATAGAGTTTGTCAAATGTGTTCAGGAAAGTTTCCTTCATCAGAATGTAGAAGTCTCAATGAGAGAGTGTGTGACGCTGGATCTGCTCTTGCAGAATGAGACAGGGCAGGTGACTGAGGTTTGTGCAGGGAAACACTTTGCATCCAGTGACCACAAGGCCGTTTGTCTCAAAGTACTGTAAATATGCAAAGAGATGAGTCTGGTCTGCTGGTTGAGATTCTAAATTGGAGCAAGGCAACGTTGATGGTATCAGAAAGGATCTGGCAAGTGTGGATTGGGATAGGGTGTTTTCTGGCACTTGGTAAGTGGGAGGCCTTCAGAGGTGAAATTCTGAGAGTACAAAGCTTGTATGTGCCTGTAACAGGTTTAGGGAACCTTGGTTTTCAAGAGATATCGAGGCCCTAGTTAATGAAAAAATGGTTTGTAGCAGATATAGGAGGGGAGGAACAAATGAGGTGCTTATGGAGGATAAGAAATGCAAGAGAACACTTGGGAAAGAAATCAAGAGGGCTACAGGAAGGTGTGAATTTGCCCTAGCAGAAAAGGTGAAGGAGATTCTACAGATATGTTAAAAACATAGAAAACCTACAGCATAATACAGGCCCACAAAGCTGCGCCAAACATGTCCTTACCTTAGAAATTACCTAGGGTCACCCATCGCCCTCTATTTTTCTGAGCTCCATGTACCTGTCCAGGAGTCTCTTAAAAGACCCTATCATATCCGCCTCAACCACCGTCGCTGGCAGCCCATTCCACGCACTCACCACTCTCAGTGTAAAAAACTTACCCTGACATCTCCTCTGCACCTACTTCTGAGCACCTTAAAACTGTACCCTCTCATGCCAGCCATTTCAGCCCTGGGAAAAAGCCTCTGACTATCCACATGATCAATGCCTCTCATCACCTTGTACACCTTAATCAGGTCACCTCTCATCCTCCGTCGCTCCAAGGAGAAAAGGCCGAGTTCATTCAACCATTTCTCATAAGGCATGCGCCCCATTCCAGGCAACATCCTTGTAAATCTCCTCTGCACCCTTTCTATGGCTTCCACATCCTTCCTGTAGTGAGGTGACCAGAACTGAGCACAGTACTCCAAGTGGGGTCTGACCAGGGTCCTATATAGCTGCAACATTACCTCTTGGCTCTTAAACTCAATCCCACGATTGATGGTCAATACACCATATGCCTTCTTAACCACAGAGTCAACCTGCGCAGCAGCTTTGAGTGTCCTATGGACTCAGACCCCAAGAACCCTCTGATCCTCCACACTGCCAAGAGTCTTACCAATAATACTATATTCTGCCATCATATTTGACCGACCAAAATGAACCACCTCACACTTATCTGGGTTGAACTCCATCTACCACTTCTCAGCCGTTTTGCATCCTATCCACACTATCCACAACACCCCCAACCTTTGTGTCGTCAGCAAATTTACTAACCTATCCTCTACTTCATCAACACACATAAAATGGTGGTGGAACGCAGCAGGCCAGGCAGCATCTATAGACGTACAGTTGACGTTTTGGGCCGAGACCTTTCGTCAGGACTAACTGAAAGAAAAGATAGAAAGAGATTTGAAAGTGGGAGGGGAGGGGGAAATCCGAAATGATAGGAGAAGACAGGAGGGGGAGGGATGAAGCTAAGAGCTGGAAAGTTGATTGGCAAAAGGGATACAGAGCTGGAGAAGGGAAAGGATCATGGGACGGGAGGTCTTGGGAGAAAAAAAGGGGGAGGGGAGCACCAGAGGGAGATGGAGAACAGGCAAAGAGTGATGGGCAAAGAGAGAAAAATGGGGGAATAATAAATAAGGGATGGGGTAAGAAGGGGAGGAGGGGCATTAACGGAAGTTAGAGAAATCAATGTTCATGCCATCAGGTTGGAGGCTACCCAGATGGAATATAAGGTGTTGTTCCTACAACCTGAGTGTGGCTTCATCTTGACAGTAGAGGAGGCCATGGATAGACATATCGGAATGGGAATGGGATGTGGAATTAAAATGTGTGGCCACTGGGAGATACTGCATTCTCTAGTGGACAGAGCATAGGTGTTCAGCGGACAGATCATCCTCATCCAGGTTATTTATAAAAATCGCAAAGAGTAGGGGTCCCAGAATGGATCCCTGAGACACACCTCTGGTGACCAACCTCCATGCAGAATGTGACCTGTCAACAACCACTCTTTGCCTTCTGCGGGCAAGCCAGTTCTGGATCCACAAAGCAATGTCCCCTTGGATCCCATGCCTCCTTGCTTTCCCAATAATCCTTGCATGGGGTACCTTGTCAAATGCCATATACACTGCATGTACTGCTCTACCTTCATCAATGTGTTTAGTCACATCCTCAAAAAATTAAATCAGGCTTGTAAGGCACGACTTGCCCTTGACAAAGCCATGCTGACTATTCCTGATCATATTATGCCTCTCCAAATGTTCATAAATCCTGCCTCTCAGACCCTTCTCCATCAACTTACCAACCACTGAAGTAAGACTCACTGGTCTATAATTCTACTCCCTTTCTTGAATAATGGAACAACATCCGCAACCCTCCAATCCTCTCCCTTATTGATCATCACCAGAAGCTTAACAATCTCCTCCCTCGCCTCTCACAGTAGCCTGGGGTACATCGCATCCAATCCCGGTGACTCATCCAACTTGATGCTTTCCAAGACCTCCAGCACATCCTCTTTCTTAATATCTACATGCTCAAGCTTTTCAGTCTGCTGTAAGTCATCCCTACAATCGCCAAGATCCTTTTCTATTGCGAATACTGACGCAAAGTACTCATTACATACCTCTACCATCTCCTCCGGTTCCATACACACTTTCCCTCTGTCACACTTGATAGGTCCTATCCTCTGACGTCTTATCCTCTTGCTCTTCACATACTCGTGGAATGCCTTGGGGTTTTCCTTAACCCTGTCCGCCAACCCCTCTTCATGGCCCCTTCTGGCTCTCCTAATTTCTTTCTTAAGCTCCTTCCTGCTAGCCTTATAAACTTCTAGATCTCTATCATGACCTAGTTTTTTGAACCTTCCGTAAGCAAAAGGATTGCAAGGGACAAAATTGGTCCTCTGGAAGACCAGAATTGTAATCCATGTGTGGAGCTGAAAGAGATGGGGGAAGATCCTTAATGAATTTTTTTGCATCAGTATTTACTCAGGAGACATAGAGTCTACAGAAGTGAGGCAAAGCGGCATCAGCTTCATGGACCCTGTACAGATGACAGAGGAGGAGGTGTTTGCTACCCTTAGGGTGGATAAATCCCCAGGGCCTGACAAGGTGTTCCCTCAGATCCTACAAGAGGTAAATGCAGAGATTGCTGGGGTCCTAGAAGAGATATTTAAATCATCCTTAATGACAGGGGAGGTAGCAGAGGATTGGAGGATAGCCAATATTGTTCCAATGTTTTTAAAAGGCTCTGAACAGAAACCAGGAAATTATAGGCTGGTGAGTGTGACATCAATTGTGGGAAAGTTATTGGAAGGTATTCTAAGGGACTGGATATATAAGTATTTGGACAGATGTAGACTGATTAAGGGTAGTCAGCATGGTTTCAAAGGTTCATTTTATTATCAAAGTACGTACGCAGAATACAACTCTGAAATTCGTCTTCTCCAGCTAGCCATGAAATATAGAAAATCCACAGAAACTGTTGAAAGAAAAGGCATCAACCACCCCCCTCCCACCCCTGCACAAAAGCAAAACTCAAACCCCTCGCCCTCTCCCTCGCACAAAAACTGACAGCTCTCCCACCCAGGAAACATCAAACCCCTAACACCCAAACCCCTCCCATGCAAAAAAAATCTGTGACAATAGCATCAAACCTCCAATCCTCTCTCATACACAAAAATTGAAGTTTGCCCACACGGGAAAACACCAACAAGAACATCAGATCCCTAATCCCCAACCCCTGCCTCACTCAAAAAGTAACACCTGCCAATCGGCAACAAGAAAGAAAGCTCAAGAAACTGACGGAGACCAATATAAACTACAGTCCGCACCAATAATCATGTCCTGGAATTCCAAAAACATCCTCCGTCAGCCTTGAGGAGTGCGACAGTTTGAACTCAGTCCTTCCGTGGGGAGTGACCGCTGAACCATGGCCTTCCTCAGTTAACATATGAGGAGCATTTGGCAGCTTTGGGCCTGTACTCATTGGACTTTAGAATAATATGGGGGCGGGGGGATCTCATTGAAACCTACTGAATGTTGAAAGGACTGGATGTGGAGAGGATGTTCCCTGTGGTGGGGTTATCCAGAACTAGAGGGCACAGCCTCAAAACTGAAGTGTGACCTTTTAGAACAGAGGTAAGGAGGAAATTTTTTAGTCACAGAGTAGTGAATCTGTGGAATGCCCTGCCACAAACTGCAGCAGAGGCCAAGTTGGTGCGTATATTTAAGGTAGATGTTGACTGTTTCCTGATCGGTCAGGCATCAAAGGAAGATATATGGTATATAGCAGGTATATGAGGTTGAATGGGATCTGGGATCAGCCATGATGGAATGGCAGAGCAGACTCGATGGGCTGAATGGCCAAATCTGCTATGTCTTATGGCCACGTGAGCCTCGTGCATTGTAGGTCATGTCTAACCAATCTTATAGACTTTTTTGAGGAAGTTACCAAGAAAGTGGATGAAGGGAAGGCAGTAGATGTTGTCTACATAGACTTTAGCAAGGCATTTGACAAGGTCCTACTTGGGAGGCTGGTGAATAAGGTCCAGTTGCTCGGCATTCAGGACGAGGTAGTAAATTGGATTAGACATTGACTTTGTGGGCGAAGCAAGAATGGTAGTAGAGGGTTGCCTCTTTATCAATGATCTGGAGATAATGTGGTTAACTGGATCAGCAAATTTGCGGATGACACCAAGATTGGGGGTGCAGTGAAAATAAATAAGCAGTAAGTATTGAGAACATGAGGTGAAGAGTCCTTGGAAGTGAGTCCGTTAGTTGTGAGAACTAATGATGGGGCAAGTGAAGTTATCCCCTTTAGTTCAGAAGCCTGATGATTGAGGGGTAGTAACTGTTCCTGAACCAGTGGTGTGAGCCTCAAGACTTCAGTACCACGTTCCTCATGGCAGCAGAGAAGAGAGCATGTCCTGATTGGTGAAGATTCCTGATGATGGATGCAGCCTTCCTGCGACAGCACTGCATGTAGATGAGACCAATCGTGGGGAGGTCTTTACACGTGATTCAAGGGCACACCCGGCTGTGATGCAGCCAGTCAATATACTCCCCATGGTACATCTATAGAAATTTGTCAAAGTTTTAGATATCATGCCAAATCTCCACAGACTCCTAAGGAAGTAGAGGCACTCCCTTGTTTTCTTCATGATTACATAGATATGCTGGGCCCAGGACAGGTCCTCTGAAATAATAACATTGAGGAATTTAACGTTGCTAACCCTCTCCACCTCTGATGAGGACTGCCTCATGGATCTCTGGTTTCCTTCTCCTGAACTCAATAATCAGCTCCTTGGTCTTATTGACATTGAATGAAAGGTCGTTATGGCACCATTCAGCCGGATTTTCAATCTCCCTCCTAAATTTTGATTCATCACTGACTTTGATTCAGCCCACGTCAGCAAACCTGAATATGACATTGGAGCTGTGCTTAGCCACACAGTCTTAAGTATAAAATGAGTAGAGCAGGGGACTTAGCACACCCGGTGCACCTGTGCTGATGGAGATCATGGAGCAGATTTTGTTGCCAATCCGAACTGACTGGGGTCTACAAGTGAGGAAATCCAGATTCCAATTGTAAGGAGGTATTGAGGCCAAGATCTTGGAGCTTATTGATTAGTTTTGACAGGATGGTGGTATTGAACGTTGAGCTTAGTCAATAAAGGGCATTCTGATGCATGCATCTTTGCTGTCCAGAGATGGACATGTTGTTGCAGTAGGCAAATTGGAGCAGATCCAAGTCGCTTCTCAGGCAGGAGTTGATGTTTCATCAGCAACCTCTCAAAACACTTCATCACTGTGGATGTTAGTGCTACTGGATGATAGTCATAGAGACAGGTCACCACATTCTTCTTAGGCACCAATATATTCGAAGTCTGCTTGAAGCAAATGGGTACCTCAGACTGCTGAAGTGAAAGGTTAAAGACTCAGTGAACACTCCAGCCAGTTGATCAGCATAGGTTATTAATACTTGGCTAGGTAACCCATCTGGGCCAGATGCTTTTCATGGGTTCACCCTTCTGATGGCTGCTCGTACTCTGGCCTCAGAGATTGAAATCACAGGATTGTCGGGGGCTGTGGGTGTTTGTGATAGTCCCTCCATCTTTTAACGGTGGAAGGGAGCATGGAATGCATTGAGCTCATCTGGAAGTGAAGCCATGTTGTTTGATTTACCTTTAAAAGTGGTGATAATATTCAAGCCACCCCCCCCCCCCCCAACTGCCAAGCATCCTTCGTTGATTCAAGTTTGGTCTGAAATTGTTGCTTCACCCATATATTCCAGGCACCTAGCATTCCAATTAAAAATCATGCCCCACAGCTTTCCTTTAAAGTTCCCCCTCTCACCTCAAAGCTTGGCATTTCTACCCTGGGAAAGAGACTCTATCCAGAATTCTTTATAAACTTCTAACAGGTTTCCCCTCAGCCTTTACTGCTCCAGACATCTGGTGTATTATGTGCAGTTCTGGTCACTGCATTATACAAATACTTTATTGTCACCAATTGATACTAGAGCATACAATCATCACAGTAATATTTGTTTTTGCGCTTCGCGCTCCCTGAAGTACAAATCGAAGTAAATATAATGAAAATTTATATTATAAATCATAATTACAAAATAGAAAAGGGAAAGTACGATAGCGCAAGTCAGGTCCGGATATCTGGAAGGTACGGCCCAGATCTGGGTCAGGATCTGTTCAGCAGTGTTATCACAATTGGAAAGAAGCTGTTCCCAAGTCTGGCCGTACGTATCTTTATGCTCCTGAACCTTCTCCTGGAGGGAAGTGGGACAAAAAGTGTGTTGGCTGGGTGGGACTTATCCTTGACTATCCTGGCAGCACTGCTCCGACAGCCAGTGGTGTAAAGTAAGTCCAAGGATGGAAGATTGGTTTGTGTGATGTGCTGGGCTAGGTTCATGATCTTCTGCAGCTTCTTCCGGTCTTGGACAGGACAATTTCCATACCAGGTTGTGATGCACCCTAGAAGAATGCTTTCTACGGTGCACCTATAAAAATTAGTGAGGGTTTTAGGGGACAGGCCAAATTTCTTCAGCTTTCTCAGGAAGTAATGACGCTGGTGGGCCTTCTTGGCAATGGACTCTGCTTGGTTAGACCGAGTCAGGTCATTGTGATATTCACCCCGAGGAACTTAAAAGCTTTTTACTGGAAAGATGTAGAGGCTAGGAACAGTAGATGATCACAAGGACATTGCCTGGATTGGACAGTGTTAGCTTTAAAAAGAGGTTGGATAAATGTTTTTGCTGGAGTGTTGGATGCTGATGGAGAGACTTGACCAAAGTTTATAATGCTATGAGCGGCATAAATAGGGTGGACAGTCAAAGATCAGAATGGGAATATCAGACAGAGCACAGGTCAGTCATCCAATCTGCATCTGGTCTTACTGATGTAGAAGAGGCCTATACAGAAAATGAAGTTGGATGACGTGCACATGAATCTCTGGAAGAGTTGTTTAGATCCCTGTAATGTGGTGAGGGAATCACCAATATCCCTGGCAGGGGGAAGGCATGCATCTCCATTGCTTCACACACCCATGCTGAGCTTGTCAACTGCATTAGAGCTGCTTCATGCACCCATACTGAGCTGACTAATTTCATCAACTTTGCCTCCAACTTCCACCTTACCCTTAAATTCACTTGGTCCATTTCCAACATCTCCTTCCTCTTTCCTGATCTCTGACTCCATTTCTGCAGACAGACTGTCTATTGATGTCTTTTATAAACCTACCGATTCCTACGACTGTCTAGACTATACCTCTTCCCACTCTGTCTCCTGTAAAAATGCTATTTCTTTTTCTCAGTTCCTTCATCCAAGCCGCATCGGTTCCAGGTTGATGCTTTCCTTTCCAGGACATCAGAGATGTCCGCATCCTTCAAAGAACAGAGTTGCCCTTTGTCCTACCATTGATAATGCCCTCACCAGTATCTCCTCCATTTCCTGGACATCCACACTCACCCTATTTTCCTATCACCTTATCAGGGAGAGAGTTCTTCTTGTCCTCTCCTACCACCCCTGAACCTGCACATTAAAAACATCATTCTCCAAAACTTTTGCCATCTTCAAACATAGCTTTACATTCCCCCTCCATTTTCCGTAGTTATCACTCCTTCCGTGATTCCCTTGTCCATCCCCACTATTCTCCCTTGTGGCACAAACCACTGCAAGTGGCCAAAATGCTTCAACCACCCATTTACTTCCTCCCTTACCTCCATTCAGGTGTCCGAATAGTCCTTCCAGGTGAGCCAATACTCAATGCAGCCTCCTCTACCTTGGTGAAACCCAGCATACTGTAAATCGGGGGGACCACTTATCGAGCACCTGCACCTATGCTCCATTGCCAAAAATGGAATTCCCTGATGGCCAACCATTTGAATCCCTATCTCCATTCCTGTTCCCATTCTGACTCTTGGGGTGGAGGAGCAACACCTCATATTCCTTCCAGCTTGACAGCATGAGCATTGCTTTCTCCTTCCTTGTTCTTCCACTCCACACTCTGGCCTTTTATCTCTTCCCATCTGCCTATCACCTCTCCTAAAAAAAAACTACAGGAGTTTTTTAAAGTATGGTTAATTGCTATCACCCCTTCATTCTACGAACTGCAGAACTTATGCTTCCCCTGTACAGTGCACTTAAAGCCAATACCCCTAATCACGTGCTTGACTGGGCAGTGGACATGACAAGGGCATTTAATGACACCAAACAAGCTCTTTCCATTACTGGTGCACCCACTTGCCAACACACCCATAGCCATTACTACTGATGTTTAAGACTGTTGTGGGTGCATGAACAGTTACTCATTGGTGTGTGGCAACCACTCACTTTCTTCAGCCACTAGTTCCGCCCCCTGAAATGACAGACAGCACATTTGACTGTGAGCTTCTTGGTCTCTACGTGGCTGCCCACCATTTTTGTTTTCTTCTAGAGGGTCACCATTTCATAGCGTTTGTTGACCACAAACCCCTCGTGCGCATGATGGCCAAAATATCAGACCCTTGGTCTGCACAGCAGCAACGCCGCCTGGCCTAAATATCAGAGTTCACAACTGATATACAACATATCAAAGGGAAAAGTAACGCCGTGGCTGATTGCCTCTCACAGCCAGCCATTGAAGCCATACAGACGGGGGTTGCCTATGCTGGCACAGCAGCCGGCCAAGCTGCTGACCCAGAAGTCCAGGTTTACTGAGCAACATTCACGGGCCTGTGATTGGCTGACGTTAAGTACAGGGAAGCTGGGGTTTCTCTCCTGCGCGATGTCTCAACCAGTCGCCCTCACCCCATCATGCCTGCAAACTGAAGGTGGACTATTTTCAACTCCCTACATGACCTCTTGCATCCAGACCGGAAGGCCCCACAGAAACCGACTGCACTGAAGTTTGTGCGGCGCGGCCTTTGAAATGATGTGCGTGATGGGACTGCAGCCTGTGTGGAGTGCCGGTGGGAAAAAATTAACCGTCATGTTCAGGCGTCATTGGCATCTTTTGAGGTCCCTGAGCAACGGTTTGACCATGTTGGTCCTCATCCCCCCCCTCCTGCGGCTCCAAGCACCTCCTTACTGTGGTCCATTCCACCATGTGGCCAGAGGTTGTCCCCCTATCATCGACGATAGATACAGACGTGGCTTGGACATTCATCAATACTAGGTTGCTCGGTTTGGCACCCTATCTGATATTTCCTCTGACCGCAGTCTCCAATTCATATCAGACCTCTGGACTGCGATGGCCCACAACCTGCAGGTACATCACACCATGGTGTATCACCTGCAGCCCAATGGCTTATGAGTGCTGGCATGATCATCTCCCGCATATTCTGCTAGGGCTCAGAACTGCTCCAAAAGGGCCCTACAGTCGTCTGCGGTTGAGTTGGTATACGGGCAGCCGTTACGAGTGCCAGGAGATTTCATTCCTGACGCCCACAACTGCCTTGTCTTCCTCTCAACAGCGTTCCACCCTCCTCAGTAAATTCAATTCCTTTTTACCCACTTCCACCTCCCATCAAGGTATACAGCACCCTTGGGCTCCTGTGGACCTATATTCCCCCTCGTTTGTTTTCATCCACCATGACACACGCCAACATCCCCCGAGGCCCTCTCAAGATGGCCCATTCTGCGTTTTGGAACAGAGAGAGAAGACTTTTATCATATATAAGAGGGGTAAACCCGTACATCTTTCCGTAGATCTCCTTAAACCGGCCCACCTGACGATGAGTATGTCAACACACCTCTGGAGGAGTCAGAGGCCTTCACCCAGGAACACAGGACCCGAGCCGGGCGACAGGCTCGCAATGCCGGTTTTAGTGAATGCTGTGGGGGCTTGTGCAGGGTAATGCAAATCGGTGGAAACGTACAAAATTCACATCCGCCGCCATCGAGCCGGGAGTCACTTCAGAGGCGGGTCTGACGTAATGACGTAATTACGTAAAGGGTTTCAAGTTACTTTGACCTCAGTTTTGTTTGTATTCGATTAATGAATTGCTGCGGCTTTTCAGAATGAAACGTCTCTTCCGTTTTACTTGTGAAAATTAACACCTCCGACCACAAGTGTGTCCTGGCGCCGTCGGAACCTAACTGCCTGTCACAAAGATGGCGTCGGGCTTCCAGTTAAGGAAGCTCGGGCACTTCCTCTGGGCGGACAGCGGCGGGCGCGCCTGCGCGATGAGGCCCGGAGGCCTTGTCGCGTTGGTTGTTCGAATGGAGCGGGAGTGGTTCCGGAGTGGAGGAAAAGTGAGAGGGAGATCTGGGGCGAGAGGGCTGTCCGGGAGGAAAGCAGAGTCCTGGGCCGGAGGGAATGGAGCCAAATCGGGCAAGAACGGCATTCCTGACAGGTGAGGCCATCATCCGCGGACCTCGGGGATCACCTCCCTTCATCATCCCCCCAACCACCTGTCATCCCTCCCCTAACTCCCAAACCCCTTATTTACCCCCTCTCTTTTACCCTTCCCCGTCTCCCACTCCATCTTCCACCTGTTTACCCCTCCTCCCTATCTCCAGCTCCTGCCCTTCCCATCTCCCCCTCTCCCAATACATGTTCCTTCTCCTTCACCCTCCCTATTTCATTCCCCTGCCCTCATCATCAGTACTTTCCTTCACCCATTCCTAAAAGAAAGTCACTGACATTTGATTCCCCCCCCCCCCCCGGCTCTAGGTGGCAGGAATACTCTGCTGTTGGCCAAAGGCTCCCAGGGACCAGGTTCATCGCCTTCAAAGTTCCACTGAAGAAGGTAAGAGGCTGTTTGTCACTGTATGTGTGTGTGTGACAGAGAGCCTGAGAGTGACGAGGGTCTGCAGTGGGCCACTCAATTCTGGATTTCATATTTCAGGTATTTGAAAGCCGCCTGATGCCCCATGAAATCTTCTCGCCGACTGATCTTTTGAAACAAATTAGTGAGCAGCATCAAGAGTTGGGCAAGATTATTGACCTCACCTTTACAAAGCGATATTATGACTCTACGGTAAGAACAAACAGATTTCTACTCAAAGTTTTTGGCCAGAAATAGAGGAAACTGTTGAAGTTCTCTGAGGCAGGACAGAATGACTGATGTCTGCTGATGGTGGCCAAAATGCCTGCTTATGGAGGGACCTTAAGGCTGATTTATACTTGTGCGTCGCATCAACGCCGTGGGTAACGTGTACCCTAAGCTGTACCCTACGCCATAGGGTGACGTGCACCTCTCCAGAAAAGTTACTCACACGTCGTGGCGATGCAGACTGCAACAACTGATTGGTTCGCTTGGTAGCATCGCATTTCCTCCACATTTCCGGTTGCTTCTTCTCCGCCACGTCTGTACACCGATGCGAAACAGATGAACCAAATCGTCAAATCTACCTGCCGACATGCGAAAATGTTTGAATTGCATATCCTCGTCCATGTCTCTCACGAAGAAACTCAACACAGTGGCATAGAAACCCCACCGCCAACTAGCGTTTTGGTGCACACCAACGCATGCTCGCTACAGCATAGAGCGATGCAGCAGTGAAAATCGGTTACACCGTCGCCCGTACGCACAAGTATAAATCAGCCTTTACTGTTAACCAGAATTGTAAAGGTGGCCAATTTATCTTGATGCAGGCCTGTTCTATTTCATTTCTTTCTCTCCCATTACTCATTAACAAAGAAGCTTAGTAATTATCTCCAGAAATAATAATCTTGGCTTGCTTTTTCACAGAAAGGGGTGAGAAATTTCACTCAAAGTTCAAAGTAAAATCTATTATCAGAGTGCACAAATGTCAACACGTGCAGCCCTGAGGTTCATTTCCCACTATCTAATGGGCAGAATCCACTACCTTTTGTGGGATTTTCCACTTGGGCATTGAATTGATTGGCTTACCTCCTCAGTCCTCACTGACACCCATCATTGGGACGAGGGTTGCACTGAAGTAGTTGTGGGACGTTCAGGGGGTGAAAAGCAGCCAGTTGTACAACAGACATTTTGTGTACGGGTGATGGTATGGTCAGCAGTGGACTACAAGGTGGGGGGGATGCAGGCCCTGACTTGTGATTCTATGACCGATTGAATACCAGTATAGGTTCATGGTGAAAAATTTCTACGTGGCAGGCCCCTGTCTTGTGTTGTACAAGTGTGTGTTACGTTTTCTACTGTAGGAGCTGCCAGAGGATTTGCACTACGAGAAGATTTTCACTGCTGGCCATGAGGTACCAAGTGCAAAAAACATCTTAAGCTTCAAACAAGCCGTGAAAACGTTCCTACTGGAGAATATGGACAATGGTGAGTACGGTTCTGGGGAGGTGTGGAAAATGGGCTGTGGGGAGGGAAGGACAGGTTCGAGGAGGGCTTCAGTAGCTTATCTAGACGGCAAGTTGAAGTGGATGGGAACTCTACCAGTGCTTTTTCCCGCCGAGTGGCCAATGATGAGGTTGTGCTGAGCCACTGCTGTCCTGGTGTAGGTTCTCCCGCAACAGTGTTGGCCAGGAACTTCCAGCGTGTAGGCCCAGAGACACTGAGGGGGTACGCAGAACAGTACAGCACGGGAACAGGCCCTTCTGCCCACAATGTTTTGCTGAACCAGCGAAAAAGTAAATGAATAAAACCCCAAAAACTCTTTGTTTCCTTACCCCACAGTGCTTGCTTCGACCTCCTACCCAAGATCCACAAACAGGACTGTCCGGGTGGGCCTATTGTTTCTGTCTGATCCTGCCCCACTGGACTCATGTCCTCATACCTCAATTCCATTCTGTTCCTCTTGGTTCAGTCCCTTCCCACCCACATCCGCGACACTTTCTCATGCTCTCAATCTCAGTAACTTTCAATTCCCTGACCGTCTTATCTTGTATCTTATCTAATCTTATCATGTATGTTCAGTCCCTATGTACTTAAACCTACTATTTCCACAGTTATCTCGACTATACCTCTATCCACCCTACCTCCTGTTTAAAAAAAGAAGCTATCTTCTTTTCTCCGTTTCTTTGCCTCCGCCACAGCTGTTCCCAGGAAGCAACTTTCCGTTCCAGTAGTCCTCCTCCTCTAAGGAACGGGGTTTCCCTCCATTCACTACTGACGCTGCCCTCACCTGCATCTCCTCCGTTTCCCAGACATCCGCACTGACCCCATCTTACTGCTGCCATAACAGTGATACAGTTTCTCTTGTCCTCAGCTACCATCCCATCAGCCTCACATCCAACACATTAATCCTCTGCAACTTCCACCAATGCCATAGAGATTCTACCATTAAACGTATCCTTACCTCCCCCCACCTTATATGCTATTCTCTTGTCTGCTCATCCCTCCTCACTAATCTCCCTCCTGTCACTTATTCCTGCATGTGCCCTAAGTGCTACACCTGCCCATACACCACCTCCCTCACCTCCATTCAGGGCCCCGAATAGTCCCTCCAGGTGAGACAACACTTCACCTGCGAATCTGCTGGGGTTGCCTATTCACCCGTCATAAATTGGGGAACTGCTTCATCGAGCACCATCTGCCACAAGTGGGACTTCCCAGTGGCCAAACATTTTAATTTCGATTCCCATTCCTGCATGTTGATCCATGGCCACCTCATGTGCTGAATTGAGGCCACTCTCAGCGTGGAGGAGTAACCTTGTATCTGGGTAGCCTCCTACCTGATGGCATGACTATCAATTTTTTTTTCCTTCCAGTAAAAAAATTTCCCCACCCTGACCTTTTACTACTTCTCACTTGCCTGTTGCTCCCCCCCGGGTCTCCTCTTTTCTCCCATGGTCCACTCTCCTGTCCTATCAGATTCCTTCTACCCCTTGACCTTTCCCACCTACCTGGTTGGCCTATCTCTTTCCACCGAGCCGCTTTCCCCTGCCCCCACATTGTTATTCTGGCATCTTTCCCCTTCTTTCTCAGTCCTGAAGAAGGCTCTTGGCCCCAAACTATTTATTTATTTCTGTAGATGCTGCCTGACCTGCTGAGTTCCTCCATCATTTTCTGTGTGTTGCCCAAAAACTAACCCCGCCTACCTACACGATGTCCATATACTTCCATCTTCCTCACATTCGTGTGCCTATCCAAACATCTCTTTAAAAACCTCTAATGTATTTGCCTCTACCACTGTACCAGGCATCCACCACTGTGACTAAAAAAACTTACCCCTCACATACCCTTTGAACCTACCCCCTCTCACCTTCAATGCATGCCCTCTGGTATTAGACATTTCTACCCTGGGAGACAGATACTCCCTGTCTACCTCTTTCACATCTCCCCTCAGCCTCCAGGGAAAGCAATCCAAGGTTGTCCATCCTCATGTCCTCTAAACCAGGCAGCACCCTGTTACTACTCCAGATGTGGCCTAACTAGAGTTCCATAAAGTTGCAGCATAACCTCTGGACTTTTGAAGTCGCTACCTCGACTAATAATAACAAGCATTCCGTAAGCCGCCTTACCCACCTTACTGACCTGTGTAACCACTTTCAAGGAGCTGTGAACTTGGACTCCAAGACCTCTCTGTTCAGCAACAGTGATAACAGCATTCTGCCTCCTTGCATTGGCTCTAGCAAGGTGCAACACTTCACATTTATCTGGGTTAAACTGCATCTGCCATTTCAATGCCCATATCTGCAACTGATCTATATGGTGCTGTATCCTTTGCCTATCTTCTAACTATCCACAACTGCACCAATCTTGGTATCATCTGCAAACTTACTAACCCACCCATCTACATTTTCATCCAGGCCTTTTACATATGTCACAAACAGCAGAGGTCCCAGCACAGATCCCTGTGGAATATCACAAATTACAGACCTCCAGCTCAAATATGTCCCTTCGATCGCTAACTTCTAGGCTCAAGCCAATTCTGAATCGAAACAGCCAATTCGCTGTGGATCTGGATTAGCCTCCCATCAGGGACTTTGTCAAGCACCTTTCTAAAATCCACGTAGACAACATCCACTGCTCTACCTTCTTCAATTTCATCACCTTATCAAAAAAGTTAATCAAGTTGATAAGATACGACTTGCCCCACACAAAACCATGTTGGCTCTCCCTAATTAGGCCATGGGTTCCCAAAAACACTCATATATCCTATCCCTAAGAATTTTCTCCAGCAATTTTCCCTACAATTGACATGAGACTCACCGGTCTATAGTTCCCAGGATTTTCCCTTATATAGAGGTAATGTTAAGGAGTTGTGATCACTGTTCCCTAACTGCTCACCCACTGAAAGGTCGGTCACCTGGCCAGGTTCATTATCCAACACCAGGTCCAATACAGCCCCCTCCTCTCATTGGAGCATCCACATGTTGATTTAAGAAATCTTCCTGGATACGCTTAACAAATTCAGCCCCATCTGAACCCCTTACACTAAGAAAGTCAATTAGGGTGGCTATTAGGGAAGTTGAAATCCCCCATGACAATAACCCTACAATTTTTGCACCCTTCCTTAATCTGCTTGTGTACCTGTTCCTCAGTGTCCTAGTGGCTGTTGGGAGATCATAGTACAAACCCATCAGAGTGTTTGCACCCTTCCTACTCCGAGTTCCACCCAAATGGACCCCTCCGTTATGTCTCCCGAGTGCAGCTGTGATATTGTCCCTGATTAGTAGTGCAACTCTACCCCCTCTTTTACCACCCCCTGCTCTATCTTTTCTAAAGCCTTGGAAACCTGTTTCATTAATCACTCATTCCTGCTTCTCTCTCAACCAGTCTCTGTAATGACCACAACATCGTAGTTCCATGTACTGAAGTTAATCACCTTTATCTATAATACACCTAGCATTAAAATACACACAATTCAAATATCTGACCCATCTTACCTGTTATTTTGATTTTTGCCTTTCAATACTTTCCCTACCTTCCTGACTGATCCTTCACTTACTGACCTGGTGATCCGGTTCCCAGCCCCCTGCAAAACTAGTTTCAACCCTCCAGAGTAGCATTTGCAAACCTCTTGGTCAGGATATTGGTTCCCTTCTAGTTCAGGTGCAACCCGTCCGTCCCTCTTGTACAGGTCACCGGTTCTGATGATGCAAGATCTTGAAACCTTGCCGACTGCACCATCTCCTCAGTCACTTATTAATCTGTGCTATCATCCCATCCCTACCTGCACTAGCCTGAGGCACTGGGGGTAATCCGGGAGTAGCTGTGTACTTCCACATCAGCACAGCACGTGACTTGGATTATAACCTGCAGATCATGGGCAGATAGTCACTGAGGAAAAAAACAGGCCCCTCTGCCTACCATGTCTATTCCAACCTTCTACCCCCATTTTGCCCTTCTGGGATCCAGGTGTTCCAGTGCAGGAATCGCAAAATATGGTCACGGAAAACTGGCACATTGGCCTTTATTGCAAAGAGGTTAGAATTTTAAAAATAGTGAAGTTTAGTAACATTTGTAAAAGGTGTTGGCAGAGCCCCACTGGGAATACTGTGGATGGTTTTGATTCTGTCACCAAATATATAGTAACATTGGAGGCAGTGTCGGGGCAGTTGTGAAACATCCACATTACACTAGAGGAGGTGCTTATAGATGGTGTGCCAGTGTAACAGTTGGCATAACGCTTTACAGTGCCAGCGATCGGGGTTCAGTTCCCACCACTGTCTGTAATGTGTGTACAGAATGTTCTCCCTGGGACTGCGGGTTCTCTCCTGCATTCTGAACACTACGAGCTCACGTACTGTGGATGTACACTTGCTGACTGCCCCCAGCACATCCTCGGACTTTGTTGGTTGATAGCACAAACAACACACTTCACCATATGTTTTGATGTACATGTGACAAATAAAACTAATCTTTATCATTAATGAAGCTCATCTCAGCGTGCATAAAGGTAAATCCTTGGGACTGATGAAATACATTCCAGAGCATTGTGGGAAGCTAGGGAGGAAATTCTGTGGCCTTGATAGGGACCACATATCGTCGTTAGGCAGGGGTGAGGTGACAGAAATCTAGTGGGTGACTGATGTTGTGCCTCTGTTTAAGAGGGGCTGCAAAGACACCCTTGGGAACTCCAGGCAGAGAGCCTAACGTCAGTGGTTGGGAAGTCAGTGGAAGGGATTCTGAGAGACACGATCCACCAGCCTTTGTTGGTAGTGTGGCTTTGTGGGGAACTGGGTATCACATATTGCGATGTTGTGAAGAGATATAGAACACAATGTTGTACCGACCCTTAAACCCTGCCTCCCATATAACCCTCCACCTTAAATTCCTCTATATACCTGTCTAGTAGTCTCTTAAATTTCACTAGTGTATCTGCCTCCACCACTGACTCAGGCAGTGCATTCCATGCACCAACCACTCTGAGTAAAAAACCTTCCTCTAATATCCCCCTTGAACTTTCCTCCCCTTACCTTAAAGCCTTGTCCTCTTGTACTGAGCAGTGGTGCCCTGGAGAAGAGGTGCTGGCTGTCCACTCTGTCTATTCCTCTTAATATCTTGTATACCTCTATCATGTCTCCTCTCATCCTCCTCCTCTCCAAAGAGTAAAGACCTAGCTCCCTTAATCTCTGATCATAATGCATACTCTCTAAACCAGGCAGCATCCTGGTAAATCTCCTTTCCAATGCTTCCACATCCTTCCTATAGTGAGGATATAAATCCTATATCAAAAGGATTGATGAGGGCTTCAACCAGGCTTTTGACAAGGTCCTACGCGGTAGCTGATCTTGAAGGTTAGAACACAAGCTTCAGGGTGAGGTAGCCGATTGGGTATAAAATTAGCTAGGTGGCTTGGTTAGGTTGGTAGTGGAGGGCTCTTTCTCAAATTTTCATATCATAATTTGAACTTGTGGTGAGCTGGAGGGACGCCTGCCGGGTCCTCTGTTGTTTGTCCTCTACGTTAACAATTTGGATGAGAATATAGGTAGCAGGTAGTAGTACTAAATTTGGTGGTGTGGTGGGAAGTGAAGAAAGTTGTCTAAGTTGTAACAGGATCAAGATCAGCTGGGGAGGGAACTGGAAGGAAACGGCCAATGGAATTTATTGTAGACTAGAGTGAAGTGATGTATTTTAGGGAAGTTCAACCAAGCAAGACTCTCAGTGCGTGACAGGGTCCTGGGAAGTGTCGCAAGACAGAGTCGTAGGAGTACAAGTACAAAGTTTCCTGAAAGTGGCAGCACAAGGTGAAGAAGGAATATGGTGCACTTGTCTGCATTTGTCAGGGCATTGAGCACAGGGGTTAAGGGTGTCACGATTTTGCTGTAGGGGGAGTTGGTAAGACTACATCTGAAGTTCTATTCATTGATTTAATTATTGGGATGCAGTGTGAGACAGGCCCTTCCAGCCCTTCGAGTTATGCTGCCCGGCAGTCCCTTGACTTAATACTACCGTAGTCTATGCATGGGACAATCTACAATGACTAATTAACCTACCAGTTATTTACCCAGCTATAGGAAAGAAATAAATTTAAACTGGAAAGGATGCTGAAGAAATTCACAGGAATATTAGAGGGACTGAAAAGCTTGAGTTAGAAGGAGAGTCTGGATATGCTGGGACATTTTTCATACAGTGTAGGAGGCTGAGGGGTGACTTTACAGAGGTTTATAAAATCATAAGGGGAATAAATAAGGGTTACAGTCTTTCTCCCAGTTAGGGGTGTCTAAAGCTAGAGGAATGGGGGCAAGTTGAACACGTGCAGGTAGATGGGATTAATTTGGATTGATATCTTTGGCAGAGACCTAGCAGCAAAAGGACATGATTCTGTCAACAAATATGAGGCCTGTGAGATCTTACCTGGAATATTGTGTCCAGTTTTGCTCCGTGCCCAGAAAATAATATAGCGAGTTCAGAAACACAAGATATTCCACAGATGCTGGAAATCCAGAGTAGCCCATACAACATGCTGGAGGAACTCAGCAGACCAGGCAGCATCAATGGAAAGGAATAAACAGTTGATGTTTTGTGCCGAGATCCTTCATCAGCACCGATGAAGAGTCTCAGCCCAAAATGTCATCTGTATTCCTCTCCATCGATGCTGCCCGACCTGCTGAGTTCCTCCAGCATGTTGTATGTGCTACATAGGGAGTTCAGAAAAGGTTCCTGAAATGGTAGGTTGGTTCTACAAAGGGAGGCTCGGCTTTGGTCTTTTATATGGTTTGGAAGATTGTGAATGATTTTACTGAAATATGTAAAATTATTCGTAGAATTGACAGGGTAGTTAAAACAAGGTGGTCACTGTGTCACAATATGGAATCTTCCCTTTAGGACTGAGATGGGAGAAATGCTGTCACTAGGGAGTTGAATTTTCAGAAGACTCATATTTTTTATAATTTCTGAATGTCCGGGAAACCTTTAAATGCAGTGAAGTTTGTAATTAATAGCCAGTTATCATGTGCAAATAGTGGCAGGTATCTTGCACCAAGCTCCCACACAGACCCATCTGATAGTAACCTGATTATCCCTTTCCAGTGATGTTGACTGAAGCATAAATGTTAGTCGGTCATGGAGAAAGCTCCAGTGAACCCCTCAATGAGAGCTTTTCCATCCCGTGCCTCATCTCCAAGAATTCGCTTTTGGTATAGTGCAGCCTCTGCTAGGAAGGTGCTTTCTTTTTCCTTCCTCCTTCCTTTGTCATAGACTCTGGGTTGATAAACATGTAGAATCACTCCTAATCCAGCTTCTAGGCTGCTGTCTGGTTGGGGCCCTTACCTGGAATTCAGACCACCCCTCCCATCAAATTTCTGAGATACCACATCACTTTAGAGTGGAACAGTACTGAGTCCATGCCAGCCATCAAAAACCCAGTTATTCCACAGACTAATTCAATTTGATTCACCCCATCACCCAGTTACTCCACAGACTAATTCAATTTGATTCATCCTGTCAGCTTTTGCTCTCCCCAGATTCTACCACCCATTTATACAAGGGGAGGGTAGAATGTCCAAACTGCAACTAGGTGTTGGAGGAAACGAGAGCACCCAGAGGAAACTTGCATAGCAATAGGGAGAACCTGCAAGCTAGACTGATTCAGAGATCAGTCTGTGAGGCATCAACCCTGACCACAATGTCATAGGTTCAGAGTCGTAAAGCATGCAACTGGGCCATTCAGCCCAGCTGATCCAGTGGACACTCTTCCATATGAAACTCATCCTGTTCATTAGGTGTGGGGGTCCAATCTGCTGTGCTCACTGTTCTGTACTTGTCTGCCTTTAGATAAACTGGTTGGAGTTCATTGCACTCATGGCGTTAACAGGACTGGCTATCTCATTTGCAGGTAGGTTGATGGAGAGTTTTTAATGACTGTAAATGAGAATCATGAAAAGAGCTCAGGAAGTTCTGTACCTAATTTGGAGTCGTATGGCATTGAAAGAGTCCCTTTGGCCTAACTGGTCCCATTTGCCTGCATTTGGCCTATAACCCTCTAAACATTTCCCATCTATGTACCTGTCCAAGAGCCTTTGAAATATTGTTAATGTACTTGCCTCAAGCACTTCTGGCAGCTGGTTCCATACATGGACCACCATCTAGGTTTAAAAAAAAATGTTTCCCCTTGGGTCCCTAATAAATTTCCCCCTTCCCACCTTAAACTTATGTTCTCCATTTCTTGATTCCTAACCCCTGGAAAAATTCACCCTCTCTGCCTGCCATGATTTTATACATCTCCGTAAGATCACTCCCCATTCTACGCTCTGATGAATACAGTCTCAGTTGGTTCATCCTATCTCCATAACTCAGCCCGTCCAGTGCCTGCACCATCCCTGTAAGCCTTTGCACTCCTGTTTTAAATGGCATCTTTCCTACAGCAGGGTGACCAAAGCTAAATGCGATAATCCAAATGTCGCTAAATGCAATACTCCAAATGTTGTACAACTGTCCCCGAGCTGTCCAGTAAGGATATCGTCTCTCAGTACAAGCATTGTCACAGTTATGTACATTTTTGAATAACAAAAAGCAAATTAAACACCAGAGCTTATTTCGAAAGGGATTGGATTGAAGAATATGGATGTCTTGCTAAACCTGTATTGAACATTGGTTGGGAGTATTGTATTCAATTTCACTTACAACAGAGTGTATACGGGAGCACTGGAGAGATTTAATGCATGAAACCAGAAAGGAGGAATTGTATATTTAGGTAAGGATGAGCAAAGGCTAAAAAGTAACCTGAGAGATGTCCTGAAATTAGGTAGGGTTTCCATTTTGGACACAAACATGATGTTTCCACCTCTGGCTATTACTGGAGGCTATTAACCTAATATTCACCAAGAAGTCCAGTTGGGAATCCAGAAGGAACGGTTTGCCTGAAGACTGAGAGTATAACAGTACAGATGACTCAAAGGTTGGTGATGTTGAGGATACTGAAGAAGTTTGCTGGCATGTATTGAGCACTTACAATTTCAGGCAGAGTCATGGCAGAGAGAGTTCAATTTGAGCAAGTGTGAGGTGTTGAATATTTGGAGATCACGTTGTCAGTGTTGAGGGATGTGCAGAGGGATCTTGTGGATAGCTCCCAGAAAGTGGCTGCACAAGTTGATAAGGTGATAAAGTGGCTGTGTGGTCTGCTTGCCTTTATTGGTCATGGCATCAGGTTCAAGAGTTGGGACGTTGTGTTGCAGACTTATAAAACTCTGCACTACATTCAATTCTGCTTGCTCCATTTTAGGAGGGATGTTGAGGCAGATGCAGAAGTTGTTTGCCAGCATGCTGCCTGGATTTGCTTTGAGGAGAGATTGGACAAATTTATTTCCCTTTTATCACAAAGAATCTTGTTATAAGAATGTTGGACACTCCCCTGGTATAAGATAAAGTTGAGCTCATTGTGATCTTGCACATTACTAATCGTCTGCCCTGCACTTTCTCTGTAACTGACCACCTGAGAACGAAATCATGAGGGACATAGATTTGGTGGACAGCATTTTCCCCAAAGTAGGGGAATCCAAAACTATGGAGCATAGATTTAGGGATGAGAGGGAAAATATTTCTGAGGAACTTGAGGGACAAGCTTTGAGTGGTATTGAGTAGGTACGTAGAGCAATAGGACTTGGAAGGACATTGGCTGATGCTGTTTGTTTCTTTCAGGTATCTGATTGATGTGGATGGAATGGACCCTCATGAAGCGATTGACCGTAAGTTTTAGGATTTCACCACCTGGACTTGTTCTTTTGTTGTCCATCAAAATCTAAAATCTCTTCATCCCTGGTTCTTTTTGTCAAGTGTTCAATAGATCCCGTGGACATCCAATTGAGAGGCAGAATTACATTCAGGATTTGTTACAGGGGCCTCATCGAAGGTAAGATCAACAACGCACTCAGCTGCTGTGTTATCCTGGTGTGTCAGCCTGTTTCTGTGTGTCATAGCTGTTACAGCTCGGAAGTGGCATAGGCGCCAACATCAATACCAGCCAAGGTGCCTTCCTGAGCTATTCCCATTGGCCCATATCAGTCCATGAACCTGTCCAAATGTCTTTGTAAACGTTATATTCGTACCCACCTGTATTATTTCCTCTGTGTATGGAAGAATGTGTCCCTTAGCCCCTCTTTGTATTTTTCCCTTTCTCCATAAACACTCTGCTTTCCTAGGGGTAAGATTTGTGACCTTATCTATGCTCCTCATGATATTACAAGGTCATCCTTTAGCCTGCAATGCTCTGAGGGAAACAGTTCCAGCCTATCTGGTCCTTAGAATTCCTTATCCTTATTTTTCACACCCTCCAGTCCAGTCCAGACAGCATCACTGCGAATCCCTTCTCACTCTAGTTTCATCACATCTTTCCTGTAGTGTGGTGATCAGAACTGCACGAATACTGCAGGTGTGGTCTCACCAATGTCTCGCACAGTTGTAACGTGACACTTGTTGCACTGTCTAATGAAGGCAAGTGTGCGAAACATCACTTGGTTATCTGTGCCACAACTTTCAGGGAACGATGTACTTGTTGGACAAACCCAGCAGTAAAACACTGCCCAGGGCCTGGTAATTTGCTGTGTAAGTTCTCCCTTTGTTTAACTTCCCACAATGTACCACTTTGCACTTGTTTGAGTTAACTATTTATTAATATAAATGACAAACAATAGTCAACCCAACATCAATCACAGCAAAACACCATTTTTTGGTTCACTAGGAACTGAACAATATTCCTAGTATGGTCTAACCAGGGTTTTATTGAGCTGCAACGTTACCTTGCAGCTCTTGAACTCAGTTCCCAACTAATGACGCCCAATACACCATACACCTTCTTAACAACCCTATCAACTTGTGCGGCTACTTTGGAGGTAGTCACCTCCAAACCTGAAAAGCTGTCCTCCACTGCTCTCTCCTTGGCTTTTACCACCGAGTTAGCTTTGTATCCAATTGGCTAGTTCACCTTGGATCCCATGTGATCTCATCTTCAAGTTCAAGTCCAGTTTTAATTATCATTCAACCATAAATGAATATAGCCAATTGAAGCAGCTTTCTATCGGAGCCAAGGTGCTAAACACATAGCGTACAGCACAAAGCACACATGGTTATGATTTCAGAAAAAACGTACAGACACAAAAAAAAAGTCATGTCCCTGTGTGGCATGACTAGACTGATGGGAAGTTGTTCTGGTCTAGCTTGTTTTCCCACTGAGTGGAGAGCAGCTCTGCCTTGACATCTCATAGCCACAACTGAGGCGATATGCCTCCCCTGTGAACCAGACTTCGTTACTAATGTCTAGCAGGGTCTTGTGATCACTATCATCTGGACTAGTCTACCATGGTAGACTTTGTCTAAGACCCCACCAAAGTTGATGAAAGTAACATCCACTGCCCTGCCGTTGTCACTTCCCCCAGAAAAACTGATCAGATTTTGGAGACACAATTTCCGAAGCCATAATGGAGACATGAATTTTTCAAGTGTTGGAAACGTCTCGGCTGATCAGATGATTCCAGGTCACAGATGGGAAGTAGTCTGAGGAGCCAGATCTTGCAGTTTCCCTGTTGACTTTAGAACACAGCACAATACAGCCCTTCAGCCGCCATGCCTTAACCTACTCTAAGATCAATCTAACCCTTCTACATAGCCCTCAATTTTTCTATCATTCACGTGCCTACCTAAGAGTGTCTAAAGTGCCTGTAATATATCCTCTACCACAACCCCTGGTAGGGTGTTTCATGCACCTACCATTCTCTGTGTAAAGATCTTCAATATTTATCTCCATTTCTGCCCTGGAAAAGTACTCTGGCTATTCACTCACTCTATGCCTCATTATCTTGAGTGCCTCTATTAAGCCGTCTCTCATTCTCCTTCACTCCAAAGAGAAAAGTCTTAGCTCAGTTAACCTATCTTCATAAGACGTGCCCTCTAATCCAGGCAATATCCTGGAAAATCTCCTCTGCACCCTCTTTAAACCTTCCTATAATGAAATAACCAGAACTGAACAATATTCCTAGTATGGTCTAACCAGGGTTTTATTGAGCTGCAACGTTACCTTGCAGCTCTTGAACTCAGTTCCCAACTAATGACGCCCAATACACCATACACCTTCTTAACAACCCTATCAACTTGTGCGGCTACTTTGAGAGATCTACAGATATGTACTGCGAGATCCCTCTGTTCCTCCACATACCCCAGAATCCTGCCATTAATCTAGTATTTTAACTTTGACTCAGAAAAGTGATTCATTTTGGAAAGTGGAATTTGAGTTCCACCTGCCAGCTCTGCATCCTGCCAGTGTCCCATTGCAGCCTACAAAATCCCTTCACACTATCCACAACTCCACCAACTGTCATCTGCAAACTTATTAACCCATCTTTCCTCTTCCTCATTCAAGTTATTTATTTAAAAAAAATCACAGAGCAGGGAATCTCAAAACTGATCCCTGTGGAATACCAATGGGTCCCCCACCCCCCACTCCCTGACAGAATACTGTCCATCGACTACTACTACCCTCTGCCTTGAGCAAGCCAATTCTGACTCGACACAGCTAAGTTTCCCTGGATCCCATGCCTCCTGATTCTGAAAGTCTACCATGGGGAACTTTATCATATGCCTTACTAAAATCTATACACATCACATCCATTTTTGTCAATGTGCTTTGTTCAATTTCAAAGAATTCAGTCAGGCTTTGATCTGGTTTTGATAAGAAGTAGAAGTTTCTGCTGAAGAAGAGTAGGGTTTATTTGCACCTAAAGTGCAACGTGACATGAGGAAATTGGATTTAAAATTCTCACCTTTTAATGATTCTTTTCTTCACAGCCACTGTATTTGGCAAAAGGAGGTCATGTTCCCCCTGCAATCTCATGTATGATTTTTCTGTTTCATAGCAATAAAGGAATTGATGTCCTGACTATTTGCACAAAGCAGATTGGACAATTCAGCCTACAGTCTATGTCTGCACCACAAGACAGGTGAGTAATGGCCTGTGGCATGTCCAGCAGGTGCTGGTATAACGGTTTGCACCCTCTCTTTGTGCTTGTTCTGTTGCAGGTAATTCAGTGTCCATTGAATGTGAGATCTTTAGCTGATACTAGTAACGTGGGTGGGGGGTGGGGTGGAGCAGGCACAGGCAAGCACGGTAATTTGTGCAAGTTTTAACTAACTCAAGCATTAAATATATGAGATTCACTCAGGTGGATATGACTTTGTGTTAGGAAATGAGTTGGATTGAAGTGTCAGTGGATAAGCATAACTAATTTTAAAATTCTTAGTTATGCTGAAGTCATTGGGTGAATGTTATATATTGAGGGAAGGTCGATGACAACAATATTGAGTAGGATCTGGGGAAAACGAACTCAGTGTTGCTGTTTGGGGACAGATTAAAGGCCAGCTGGTTAGAGTTCAGAACCTGCACATTCTCATGAGGAAAGCAAGGTTTGGGAACTTTGCATGACAAGATACCATCAGGTTAATAATTTAAAAAAGAAGAAGAAAGCGTGTGGATAGTCAGAGGCTTTTTCCCAGGGCTGAAATGGCTAGCACGAGAGGGCACAGTCTTAAGGTGCTTGGAAGTAGGTACAGAGGAGATGTCAGGGGTAAGTTTTTTACTCGGAGAGTGGTGAGTGCAGGGAATGGGCTGCCGGCGACGGCGGTGGAGGTGGATACGATGGGGTCTTTTAAGAGGCTGCTGGACAGGTACATGGAGCTCAGAAAAATTGAGGGCTATGGGTAACTCTAGGTAATTTCTAAGATAAGGACATGTTCGGCACGGCTTTTTGGGCCGAAGGCCCTGTATTGTACCGTAGGTTTTCTATGTTTCTGTAAATAGTCATCCACATGGGTTTACCAGAGTGCAATGGAATATGTTTGCAGATAGTATCCGTGAGCCCAGACTGTTTGGGTGAAGATCATCGGGTTTGAAAAGTGTGGCGCATTCCCAGAATAGATTAAAGTTGTCAATGAAACCAAAGTTCCGTGCTTTACGTTGCATCTGAAGCCAATCATGCAGACTGAGGAGCTGTTAAAACGCCCAGATCCATAACCCAGCATGGGAATTGGTCCAGAGATAAAAAGTCCTTGCCACTGATTTTTAGAAATCATTATTGTCAGTTCGTGCAGCTTAGATTGTTGTTGAACAACGCCATTTGTGACAATGTGGACAACGATCCATTTTACAGACGGGTGGTCAGTTAACAGGCAAGGGAGTTCGGTGCTGGGAAAACAAACAGTTACACTTAGCTATGACTTGATGTTCCTGATAATGGAGTCGCCAGTTATCAGTGTTGTTAGGAGTGTAGGAGAAGAACATAAGAGATAGTAGCAAAAGCAGGCCATCTGGCCCGTTTAGCCTGCTCCGCCATTCAATAAGATCATGACTGATCTGGCCATGGACTCATCGCGTACCTGCCTTTTCACCATAACCCTTAGTAACCCTGCTATGCAAAAATCTATCCAACCTTGTCTTAAATATATTTATTGCCCACTGCTTCACTGGGCAGAGAATTCCACAGGTTCACCACTCTCTGGGAAAGGCAGTTCCTCCTCATCTCCATCCTAAGTCTACTCCTCTGAACCTTGAAGGTATGTCTGTGAACCTGGAAGACTGTGGAATTTGCGGTGATGTTGCAGCCCGGGAGGTAGCCAGAAAGGTACCCCTCATGGGGCACAGTGGAGGTGTGGAGGTGTCTACTGGTGGTCCGAGTGGTGTGTAGCTGGTGGCGGAGAGTGTCTCACCACTTACAATGGAGTGTCTGGTTCCCTGGGCAATGGAGGATGAGACAAGCCAGTCAACGGGGAAAATTGCCCGACCAAAACATTGAATCTATTTTGTAGTTGGATTACTTGTGTAGTTGGAGGGGTGGAGTGTTTATTCCTTCCTACAACTAACCAAGGTCCCACTAAGCAGGGAGTTACATCCTGATTGATGCTTTAGACTTGGCTCCCAGTTGATTCCAGTGCTCGTTAAGCTCGGTTAGAGCGGCCTCCAAACAAGGAGCGGTGGAACTGGGCCTTGTCCAATCCAGGGTTCAGTGGAGTCTAGCTCTTCGGCGATGACGGTGGCGCCCATAGTGATTACAGAATTGAGGAGTGATGAGGTTGGGATATTCTCCCGTCTCGTACAGTGATTTTCCAGTCGTGGCAAAGACAGCCCTTGCGAGGCAGTGAAAGGTGGTATGATCTCAGTCTCCGTGCTGCTGAGCAAAACAGGAAGTAATCTTTTGCCAGATATGCCACGAAATTTGATTTGCGCCAGAACAGTGCCAGGCAGCAGGGAGGGTTGTGCCTGTGGTGGAGCTGGCTGAGTCTACAACTCTACAGCCTCTCTTGTTCCTGTGTATTGGAGTCAGTGATGCAACCAGTCAGAATGGTCTCCATCATGCGCCTGTAGAAATTGGCAAAAGTCTTTGGTGACCTACCGAATCTCCTCAAACTCCTAATGAGCAGAGCCGCTGGCGTGCCTTCGTCACTCTCAGGGAACGATGTACTTGTACCCTGGGTTTCTCCGTTGTACAACGTTCTCCAGGGCCCTACTATTTACACAGCAATCCTGTCCTGATTTTGGTGTAATCTGCAAGTTTATTAATCTTGCTGTCTTCATTCTAATCCAGAATTGTCTTCATTGCCTATATTAACAATTGACCCAGTCCTCCCATCTGAAAAACAAGCCTCCACTACCATCCTCTGACTCTGTCCACCAAACCAACTTTGCATCCAATGAATTAGCTCTGGATCCCATGTGATCTCACCTCTAGACCAGCCTGCCCTGCAGGATCTTGTCAAAGGTGTTAGTTCGTCCATGTTGACAATATCTACTATCCTGTCCTTGTCAATCTTCTTTGTCACCTCTTCAAAGAGCTCAGTTAAATCTGAGTTTCAATCTCCTACGCACAAAGCCATGCTGACTATTCATAACCAATGCCCTGCTTTTCCATATGCGGGTGGATCCTCTTTCAGAATCCCCACCAATAACTTGCTCACCACTGATATTAGGCTCACTGGCCTGCAGTTTGTTGTTACGGTCCTTTAATAACTCTACCGTCAGTTTTCCAGACTGTTGTAAGTTAGACACTCGATGGTCATTGCGGACCAGTAGTCAGAAGGAATTGTCTCCATACTGCGTGACTGAAACCGCAGATCTGCTAGTAGCTGATGCTCTCACTTGTGTGTTGTAATCATATGGGACAGGGCAATAGTGTAGAGGTTAACATAACACAATTACATTGCGGCTGCTGTCTGTAAGGAGTTTGTAAGTTGTCCCCATGATTGTGTGGGTTTACTCCAGGTGTTCCTGTTTGCTGCCACATTTCAGAGACATGGGTTAATCGGTCATGTGTGTAATTGGGCAGTGCTGGCTCATGGGCCTGGAAAGGCTTGTTACCATGCTGTATCTCTAAATGAATAATTATCTGCTTCCACTGTCTCCCCGGCAGCATGTTCCAGGCACCCATCACTGTTTAAAAAAAACTTATCCCATAAATCTCCTTTAAATTTTCCCTTTCAATTTAAGGCAGTGCCCTCTAGCATTTGATATTTCTACTCTCAGAAAAGACCCTGCCTTTTCTGCAGCTCTCATAATTTTACGAACTTCTCGCCAATCTTCCCACAGCCTCTGCACTCCTCCTGTAATGCTGTGACCATGACTACGTGTAGTACTCCAGATGTGGCCTAACCAGAGTTTTATACAGCTGCAATGTGTTTTACTCCTTTTTACAACTTCTCTACTCAATTCCCAGCCAGTAAAGGCAAGCATGCTGTACCCTGTCTTTACCACCTTACCAGCATGTGTTGCCACTGTTACGAACCCCGTAACTGGGTGTCTTACCAGCAAAGATAGGAGTATCCTTTGGAGTCTGATGATACTATTTTTAACAGTATTTATTCGTAAAAATACACAAAAATAATATCAATGCAAATATACAGATAATATACGTCATCAATACTGAACCTAAAAGTGCGGGTATAATAATAATCAATAAGAAATAAGCTCTATCGTTGTCTAGGGGATAATGAATTGTCCGATGGAAATATAGAGTTCAGTTCAGTTCATGCAGGCTGCGGTAGTTGTTGGTCGCTGTGTTGCAATTGTTGGAGAGGGAGAGAGAGAGAGTAACAGCTATTGACTTGCCGACTTTCCTTTACGATCTCGATCCGTCGATGCGTTGTTGTTGGGGCCATTCACGGATGACCCCTCCGTCCTTTAGCTAGACCGTTCTTCCGTGGCGGACTCGTCACCCAGGCAAGGGTGGACACACACACAAGCCCCCACTGGTCTCGTAGCGTCTCTCCTGGTGCGTCTGAGGGGTGTTCCCCAGACCTTACTTTTATCCCCACTCACGGGGTCTCAGGTGTCAATCAGGTTGGGATGATGCAACCCATCAACCAGACCACTCTGGTTACCCCCTGAGGGGTTTCAATGAATAGAACAGTACTCAATACACAATCCTTCTCCAAGAGACAATAGCAGTAATCAGTGGTTCCGTTCCGCTTTTGTTAGGAGGAGACATTCCACTTTTGTGTATCTCTGCGTTGTCTCTCTCTCTCATTTCCTTGGTATCAGACCCGAAATAGTAGCGATTTTGTGATTCTCAAAGGGGGGGGGGGGGCGACCTTGCACCCTTCTGCCCATCAGAGTTGCTCCTCATTCGTAACACCACTTTCAAGGTGCTGTGCACTTGCAGTCCAGGTTCCCACTGTTATACAGGTGCTCATTTGGGTGAGGGTAATAATTACCTGAGCCAGCCGTTCCTATGCTTCATGACTAGTCTATGATGAGTTTGCTGAGTGCATAATTCTTCCTCTTCTCATTGCAAAGTGTTTTCTTTGTTAATCTGATGGCAAAATTACAATTATTTTGTTGTCAGTGTCATAAGGAACATAATTGGGCCATTCTGCCCATTAAGTCTCTTCCGTCATTTCATCATGGCTGATAAAGACCCTTTCTAATAAGAGCCTATCAACTTCCACTTTAAGTATACCAGTGATTTGCTCTCTACAGCCATCTGTGGCAATGAATTCCAGATTCACCATCATCTGGCTCAAGAAATTCCTCTTCATCTCTGTTCTAAAAGGACCTCCTTCTACTTTGAGGCTACGGCTTCTGGGCCTAGAATTCCCCGCTAAAGGAAGCATCCTCTGGGGTAATTAATTATTCCTATCATGGAATTCCAGACTGAGTCCCACTTGACTCCAGCATGTGCAATTCCAGCAACCTAACCCTTTCTTTGTGTTTCTTATCTCAGCCGCCTTTATCAGTTTCATTTCTCCAGACAATATGTAGATTGGAATTACCTGTGATTATGGTTATACCCTTTTGACAAGCTGACGTACTGGCACCGTTTCCTGCGGAAGGCATTTGCCACGCTGGCTTTCATCAGTCAGAGCACTGAGTACAAGAGTACAGTTTTGTTATTAAACCAGAAAGGTTGTGCAAACAATTTACCAGTGTGTTGCCTGGACTTGGGACCCGAGTTACAAGGAGAGGCTGTGTAAGCTAGGACGGCATTCCCTGTAATGTAGAAGATTGAGGGGTGGTTGTGACTGTGATCTAAGTCACCAGAGAGACACTGAAACTAGTGATATAAAGGTCTTTAATCATCACGACAAGCAGGCACTCTGTTGAGACCCTCTTGATAGAGACTTTAAAACACAAAGTTCATCATGTTTTATGCTGTTAAGATGAAAGGTGATTCAATGCTATTTCAATAGTTACAATGACTTGTTTACTTCAATATTTTGGGTTGACAGAGACTCCTTTGAATTACACATCTACAGTGCCAGACTCCGAAAGTTCAAACACCCTTGCTGGAACAAAGTAATTCATACAGAGGGTCTAAAAGCTTTTGGGTACAGTGATCCCAGGCACCCAAAGTTAAGGCTGTTACTGCGGTCGTTGAATACACAAATATTTCAACTATTGATTGAGCAGCTATACTTGTGACCATATGCTAAGTGATAAAATCGGTCTTGTCTGCCAGCTTGAACTCGGTCGCAATGGTGCAAGTAACTTAGCCGTGGTGCCTGGTTTTCAGGCCAGTTAGCATAACCCCATTGTCTTAACTTTGGCTGATACAGTTGAGAATATCTCATGGTCACTTCGCTTTGCAAACTTTATCTTTTGAGCAGCCAGCCCCTTACTGTGGGCCAGCAGTCCATACTCTGTCAACGGTGCTGTTTGAAAAGCTGCCCTTTTAACTAAAAACTGATTACTGCTTGCAATTTAAATTTAGAAATGAAGACTAGTTCTTGCGTGAATTAAAATCTGCTATATTCACACAATTTCATAATTCCTGAATAGGGTGACCTCATAAGGGGTATACAAGATCATGATGGATATAGCTAAGTATCCCAGGGAGAGTGTGCTAAAAACAAGAGGGCATAGGTTTAAGATCAAAGCAAGAGGTGGAATCGGGGACAGATTCTTCACACAGAGGGTGGTGCATATTTGGAATGAGCTGCCAGAAATGGTGGTTGAGATGGGTGCCTTAGCGACTTTTAAAAGACATCTATGTGGTGACCCACTTCCTAGCGCACTCGAACCGGCTCACAAATAGCCAGCGCGCCGGCACAAAGGCCAGTCCCAAAAGGGTGCCAGGTCTGCTTCACCAACAAAGGGAAAAGCCCGCACGGGACTGTGAATACGTGCCCCCTACAGCATCCGCGCACGGGTCAGAACTGTGAATATGTGCCCCCTACAGCATCCACGCTCGGGGAGGGCGGGATCAGGGAGGCTTTAAAGCGAGGCCGCGAAGTTTGAATAAAATCTTTTTTTAACTGCAGTTTACCGACTCTGTGTCGTTATTTCAGCGCTGCGTGTAGCACACTGCTACAATTGGTGACCCCGATGGCCCAAACGATATTTGGGCCAAAGATGACCGACGCCACATCTGTTCATGCAGTTTCGTTGAAACTGCCAAGCTTCTGGACGCTGCAACCTCACCTATGGTTCCAGCAAGCAGAAGCCCAATTCCACGTTCGGCAGATAACCTCAGATTCCACACGTTATTACTACGTGGTGAGCTCCCTCGACCAGGACACAGCGGCCCAGGTTGAGGAGTTCATACAGTCTCCCCCAGCAGACGGCAAATACACGGAATTCAAAGCCTTGCTCATAAGGACTCTCGGACTCCCACAGCGCGAGCGAGCTGCCCATTTACTGCACCTGGATGGTTTGGGAGACAGACCTCCATCGGCTTTAATGAATGAGATGTTGTCTCTGGCCGGAGGACACAAGCCCTGCCTCATGTTTGAGCAGGCATTCCTGGAGCAGCTGCCCGAGGACATACGCCTGCTGCTGTCCGACGCGGATTTCAGCGACCCCTGGAAGGTGGCAGCCCGGGCAGACTTGCTGTGGAACGCCAAGAAGGTGAGTGGGGCGTCCGTTGCACAGATCACCAGGCCACGCTCCCAGCAGCAAATCAGACCAGGCCCGGCCACAGAGCCCGCTAGCCCCAGAGGCAGGGGTGAGGAGCCCAACAAACAATGGTGCTTCTACCACCAGCGGTGGGGCGCAGAAGCCCGCCGCTGTCGCCCGCCCTGCAAGTTCCCGGGAAACGCCAAGGCCAGCTGCTGCTGATGGCTACGGTGGCTGGCCATCGGGACAGCCTCCTGTATGTGTGGGACAAGCGGTCGGGACGCCGTTTTTTGGTCGACACTGGTGCCGAGATCAGCGTCTTACCTCCGACGAGTTACGACACCTGCAAAAGGGCACCGGGTCCCACCCTGAGGGCCGTGAACGGCAGCACAGTAAGGACCTACGACACCCGTACGGTGCAGCTACAGTTCGGCTCCAGCCGGTTCACGTGGGACTTCACACTGGCTGCCGTAGCCCAACCGCTTCTGGGTGCAGATTTTTTGCGGTCTCACAGCCTACTGGTCGACCTGCCGAGGCAGAGACTGGTCCACGCCGAGACCTTTCAAACGTTCTCCCTGGGAGAAGCCCAGTTGCCGGCCCCACACCTAGACTCCATCACGCTGTCCGACAACGACTTCACCAGAGTCCTGGCGGATTTCCCATCGGTTCTGGCACTGCAGTTCACGGCAGCCATGCCCAGACACGGTGTACAGCACCACATCCCGACCTAGGAACCACCACCCCTCCACGCCCACGCTCGAAGGCTTCCCCCGGACAAGCTCCGACTGGTGAAGGAGGAGTTCAAGAGGATGGAGGAATTGGGGATCATACGGCGGTCCAACAGCCCATGGGCCTCCCCCCTGCACATGGTGCCCAAAGCGACAGGGGGCTGGAGACCATGCGGCGACTATCGCAGGCTGAACGAGGCTACAACACCGGACCGCTACCCTGTGCCGCACATTCAGGACTTTGCAGCAAACCTGCACGGCATACGGATCTTCTCCAAGGTAGACCTCGTCCGGGGATACCATCAAATCCCGATGCATCCGGACAACGTCCCCAAAACAGCACTCATCACCCCGTTCGGCCTGAAGAATGCCGCACAGACGTTTCAGCGGTTAATGGACGCGGTGGGACGCAACCTGGACTTCGCTTTCATCTATTTGGACGACATCCTCATTGCCAGCAGCAGTCGTCAGGAGCATCTGTCCCACCTCCGTCAACTCTACGCCCGACTGAGTGAATATGGCCTGACAATCAACCTGGCCAAATGCCAGTTTGGGCTCGACTCCATCGACTTCCTGGGCCACAGGATCACTACAGACGGGGCAACCCCTCTGCCCGCTAAGGTATACGCAGTACGCCATTTTCCCCGACCCACCACAATCAAAGGCCTTCAGGAATTCGTGGGTATGGTAAATTTCTACCACCGCTTCCTCCCTTCAGCTGCCCGAATCATGCACCCCCTGTTTGCCCTGAAGTCGGGTCTGGGCAAGGACATTACCTGGGACGAGGAGTCTGCCGCCACTTTCATTAAAACGAAAGAAGCCTTGGCAAACGCCGCGATGCTAGTGCACCCCAGAATGGACGTCCCTACCGCCCTCACAGTGGACGCATCTAACACGGCAGTCGGTGGGGTACTGGAGCAACTCATCGCGGGTCGCTGGCAACCCCTGGCGTTTTTCAGCAAACACCTGCGACCGCCCAAGCTCAAATACAGTGCTTTCGACCGGGAACTGTTGGTGCTATACCTGGCGGTCCGGCATTTCAGGTACTTCTTAGAAGGTAGGCCCTTCACCGCGTTCACGGACCACAAGCCGCTTACCTTTACGTTCACGAAGGTGTCTGATCCCTGGTCGTCCCGCCAGCAGCGCCATCTGTCCTACATCTCTGAATACACGACGGATGTCCGGCACGTCTCGGGTAAGGACAATGTTGTGGCGGATGCGCTCTCTCGCCCTAACATTCATGCCCTTTCCCAAGGGGTAGACTATGAAGCGCTGGCGGAGGCGCAGCAGGCAGACGAGGAGATCCCTAGTTACAGAACCGCAGTCTCCGGTTTGCAGCTCCAGGACCTCCCCGTAGGCCCAGGTGAGAGGACCCTACTCTGTGGCGTCACCACCGGCCAACCCCGTCCCGTCTTCCCGGCACCCTGGCGGCGACGCGTTTTCAACTCCATTCATAACTTAGCGCACCCCTCCATCATGTCAACCGTCTGGATGGTCTCCAGTAGGTTCGTTTGGCACGGACTCCGCAAGCAAGTCAGTGAATGGGCCAAAATGTGCATGCACTGCCAGACGGCCGCAGCAGTTCCACCCCACCCACCAGCGTTTTGACCACATTCGTGTGGATATCGTGGGCCCCCTGCCAGTGTCGCGCAGAGCGCGGCACCTCCTCACTATCGTGGACCGTTTCACCAGATGGCCAGAGGCGATCCCACTCACTGACACCACCTCCGAATCTTGCGCCCAGGCACTGATCGTCACCTGGGTGTCCCGCTTTGGTGTACCGGCCCACATTACCTCCAACAGAGGCGCCCAGTTCACCTCCAGCCTGTGGTCAGCTATGGCCAGCCTTTTGGGGACACAGCTGCACCACACAACTGCCTACCACCCACAGTCGAACGGCCTGGTGGAGCATTTCCACTGTCACCTAAAGTCGGCTCTCATGGCCCGCCTGAGAGGAGCTAACTGGGTGGACGAGCTTCCCTGGGTCCTATTCGGCATCCACACGGCGCCCAAAGACGATCTGCACACCTCGTTGGCCGAGTTGGTGTACGGCGCACCCCTGGTCGTCCCCGGGGAGTTCATACCAGCCCCAAGGGGGCACGAGGAAGAACCCGCAGCAGTCCTGGGCAGACTACGTGAGAGGCTCGGCAACCTGGCCCCCATACCCACTTCGCAGCATGGGCAGAACCCGACCTACGTACCCAACAACCTGCAGAACTGTAAGTTTGTGTTTGTACGACGGGGCAGGCATCGGCCACCACTACAGCGGCCCTACGAGGGGCCGTTTACGGTGATCAGGAACAACAGGTCCACGTTCGTGCTGGACGTTGGGGGGAGAGAGGAGGTTTTCATGGTGGACCGACTCAAACCGGCCCATGTGGGCGTGGCGCAACCGGTCGAGTTTCCGGCACCGTGGCGCAGAGGCCGACCTCCCAAACAGGGTCCGGCCCAGACTGTGGACATTGAGGGGTGTATCGCCGGTTTGGGGGGGGGGGGGGGGTTATGTGGCGACCCACTTCCTAGCGCACTCGAACCGGCTCACAAGTAGCCAGCGCGCCGGCACAAAGGCCAGTCCCAAAAGGGCGCCAGGTCTGCTTCACCAACAAAGGGAAAAGCCCGCGCGGGACTGTGAATACGTGCCCCCTACAGCATCCGCGCCCGGGGAGAGCGGGATCAGGGAGGCTTTAAAGCAAGGCCGCGAAGTTCGAATAAAATCTTTTTTTAACTGCAGTTTACTGACTCCATGTCGTTATTTCAGCGCTGCATGTAGCACACCGCTACATCTAGATAATTACATGCAGAGGGGAGATTTGGAGGGTTGTAGGCCAAATCCAGCCAGATGGGACTTGTTCACTGGGCAACGATCAGCCTGGATGAGCTGGGCACAAGTGCCTGCTTCCATGCTATATGAAGTTGGGAGGTCATGGTGCAGATGTACTGGAGATTGGTGAGGCCACGCTGGTGTGTTCATTTTTGGTCGTTTTGCTGTAGGAAATGTATTGCTAAACTGGAAAGAATGCAAAAGATGCTGAAGCATGTAGTCAGGACTTGAAGGACTAAGTTATAGGGCGAGATTGAACTGATTAGGATCTTGTTTCTTGGAGCTTTGATAATAAAGTATGATTTTATAGTGATGCACATGGTGAAAGGCATGGATAGGGCCATTCAGCCCATCGAGTTTGCCCTGCCATTTCATCGTGCCTGATTCATTACCCCTCTCAGTATACTCCTGCCTTCTCTCCATAAACTATTAATGCCCTGACTAATCAAAAATCCATCAACCTCTACTTTAATATACCCAATGACTTGGTCTCCAAAGTAGTTTGTGGCAATGAATTCCACAGGCTAAAGAAATTTGTCATCATCTCTGTTCTAAATAAAGTTGTCCCTCTATTCTGAAGCTGTGCCCTCTGGTCCTATTCTTCCCACGATAGGAAACATCATCTCCACATCCACTCTGTTTAAGCCTTTCAATATTTGATGGGTTCTAAATTCCTTCGAGTACAGGCCTAGAGCCATCAAACGTTGTTCATAAATTAACCCTTTCACTCCCAGACTCGTTCTCATGAACCTCCTCTGGACCCTCGCCACTGCATCTTTTCTTCGACGAGGGGATCAAAACTGCTCACAATACTCCAAGTGCAGTCAGATCAGTGCCTTATAAAGCTTCAGTGTTACATCCTTGTTTTTATGTTCTTGTCTTATTGAAACGTTGCATTTGCACTCCTTACCACTGACTTGACCTGCAAGTTAACATTTAAGGAATCCTGTATGAGAACTCCCAAGGTTCTTTGCACTTCTGATTTTTGAATTTTCTCCCCGTTTAGAAAATGATCTGTGCTTTTATTCCTTCTACCAAATTGCATGACCATACACTATATTCCATCTGCCCCATCTTTGCCCACTCTCCCAAACTGTCTTGCAAGTCCTTCTTAGCTGAATGTATTCAGTCTTTTCTCCAGGATTGGGGAATAAAGAATTTGAGGGGTTTAGGTGATATTTAATAGGAGCCTAAGGGGCAACTTTTTTACAGAGGTAGTATGTGTGTGGAATGAGTTGCAAGAAAATGAGTCTTTCGTTATAGCAAAAGCTGCCCATCCTCCCTCTATACTCCCGAGGTCTTAATCCGAAACACTGACTGCCCTTTACCTCCACACAGGTGCTGCCTGATCTGTTCCAGCATCTGCAGTTGCTCGTGACTTGAGTTGTAAATAATATTCTGGTCGTTCTCTTACAGGGCAAAGCAAGCTAAATACCCTGCGAGGAATGACCGTCGTGAATTCAGTCACTTTGTCTACCCACCCGATCAGTCCGCTAATTCCTACTTGCCTATACGCCGTTCCAGGGGAAACAGCGCTGTTCATCAACCAGTGCTAAGTAATGGACAATATGGTGCATCTTCAGACCATACTGGCAGGTGGCAGCAGTCGTCCTGGAGGAATCACCAGGCCCATTCTTCATGGCAGCGTTACCCGATGGAGTCTCCCTGGGGCACAGATCAGCCGCTGCATCCCTGGGCTGGTTACCAACAACGTACTGCAAGGAGAAAGAACTTGATCTCTCAAGGTCAGGTTGGAGTAAGCACCCATCTGCGATGGGACGATTGAAATGTGGATGGGAAATATTTTAGTCACTTTGATTAAGAGGAACTGAAACAATGTGCAAGATAAAACTGCAGCTGGAGGACTTGTTCAGTTAACAGCTACTGTCTCAGGGCATCACTGCATTGTCTAGTGTGTTGGTACATAGAACCCATAGGGAAATCTCACACCATGCACCACAGTATTGTGTTCAACTCCCAATCTTTAATTCATTTGCTGACATCACTGTTTCCCCATCAGCTTTCCTTAATTCACAGAACAGCCCCAACAACCTTCTGCAGTTCATGCGCTCTCCATCTAACGGGTCTGGAGGACTTGGAATTGATCGGCACTCCGGATGTTCGGTCTGAGGGGACAGAATGCAGATTTCGTTCAGCCAGGGGGATGTCAATATACTGCACAGATACTGTGTCACTGTTAAAGGGGTCCTGCTCCATTGAGGACACTTCGTACCTGTAGAGTCATGAAGAACTATAGCACAGAAACGAGGATTTTGGACCATTTAGCCTATGCTGAACTAGACTCATTTTACATTGAGTTGGGATCAATTTTTAATCTTTCCACAGGCAACAAATGGATACCCAAATTTTAGTCAGTCAGAGTGCATTGGTAAATGTTACATTTGAAACTTGAATGTGATAGGTTTGTGTTTGATGGTCTGACTTTGACTGTTGTGTCACCCAACTCTTCTCCCTATTGTTTTTTCTTGCCTCATTTCCATGGGAATATCAGAAGAATCATCAGGATCATTTCTGGATCAATGTACCTTATCTGGTAATGAGTGTGGTGCCGATCTGAGAGCAGAGGTTAACTCAGTTGCCAATTAAGTTCCACAGGCCCCTAATCAGCATTCTCTTCTTCTCGTGGAGAATGGGCAGGGGTCTCTGGAGGGTGGTTGCGGCTTTTAAACTGAGGACCCTCTGTGTTCTAGGTTGTACATCTTATTGGTTTTTGCAGTGATGTCTTGTGCTTCACCTTTCTACCAGATCCTCCTAAAATTCACAGCATCAATGTTTGAGGAAGACATGAAACAAGAATTTCTGTGCTCATTATTAAATGTAATGCAGAATCAAAATAAATCAATTTTGGCCATTTGTATAATTTTATCTTTCTGCAGTATTCTGAACGGTAGAAATAATTTTGAGGGTTGTGAGTGTGCTATGTCTAAGTCTTGACCTCACTTATACAAAGGGCCTGTGCTTCCTATATCTAACAGCGAATGGTGTCAACAATCATTTACTACTTCTGCTGCCACTTGACACAGATCGAATGGAACCAAAGGATTTCCCACAAGTGGTGGGATTGATTAGACAATTTGTGCACTCTTTGCTGTTTGTTTTCACTTTCCTCATGCTTTCATTGAGGAGACTCTGTGCCTTTCCACGTGCTTAGAGTCATAGAGAACTACAGCACAGAAACAGGCCCTTCAGGCCATCTAGTCCATGCAGAGCTGTTATTCTACCTAGTCCCATCAACTTGCACATGGACCATAGTCCTCCATGACCCCTCCCATCCATATACTTATCCAAACCCATGTTCACCACTTCCACTGGCAGCTCGTTCTGCACTCTTACTTCACTTTGAGTGAAGAAGTTTCACCAATGTTCCCTTCATACATTTCACCTTTAACCCATGACTTCTAGTGATGCTTGCACCCAGCCTCTGTGGGGTGGTGGCAGGGAGCCTGCTTGCATTTATCCCTGTCTTTTCCCCACATATTTGGGGTTGAGATGGTGAACAGCTTTAAGTTCCTCAGCATAAACATCACTGAGGATCTCACATGGTCTGTACATAGAGGCTGTGTGGTGAAAAAGGCACAACAACGCCTCTTTCAACTCAGACAGTTGAAGAAGTTTGGTATGGGCCCCTAAATCCTAAGAACTTTCTACAGGGGCACTATTGAGAGCATCATGACTAGCTGTATCACTGCCTGGTATGGGTACTGTACTTCCCTCAATCGCAGGGCTCTGCAGAGAGTGGTGTGGTGTGGACAGCCCAGTGCACTTGTAGATGTGAACTTCCCACTATTCAGGATATTTACAAAGACAGGTGTATAAAAAGGACCCGAAAGATTATTGGGGAACCAAGTCACTCCAACCACAAACTGTTCCAGCTGCTACCATCCGGGAAATGGTACCACAGCATAAAAGCCAGGACTAGCAGGCTCCGGGACATCTTCTTCCACCAGGACATCAGACTACTTAATTCATGCTGACACAACTGTATTTTTATGAATATATTAACTGTCCAGACTATATTATAAATTACTATACATTGTACATTTAGATGGAGATGTAACGTAAAGATTTTTACTTCTCATGTATATGAAGGATGTAAGTAATAAAGTAAATTCAATTCAATTCAAATCTTCCTTCATCCTCCTACGCTCCAGGGAATAGGTCGTAACCTATTCAACCTTTCCCTATAATTCAGGTCCTCAAGTGCTGGCAACATCCTTATAAACGTTCTCCACAGTCTTTCAATCTTATTGATATCTTTACTATAGGTAGGTGACCAGATCAGCATACAATACTCCAAATTCGACCTCACCAATGTTTTGTACAATTTCAATGTAATATCCCAATTCCTGTACTCAGTACTTTGATTTGCGAAGGCCAATGTGTCAAAGATCTCTTTATGGTACACTATCGGCATGACACTGATTTCAATAAATTATGCATCTGTTTTCCCAGATCTGTCTGTACTATTTGGTGTCCTATGTAATCCTACCCTGGTTTGTCCTCCCATAAGTACAACACCTTCTCTGCCGGTTTGCAATCACGAACCACAGATTCCCACCGTTTCAAGGAGTTTATAAGAACACAGCTCACTCAACTGTCAGACCCATTCTACGATTCAACAAGATAGTAATTAATCTAACGCCAGCGCTTCCCCCCACACTGGGTAGTTTCTCCTTAATTCAGTACTATATAAGAATATTTTGATGCTAATTCCTACAGGATATCATGCCTTCTGAGAATTTGTTTTAGTGAAGACGTCAGTGGTGGTTCAAAACTTTATGAGAAGAGGCCTAACCCATTCAGTCTCTCCTTGTATGACAACTCATCATCTCAACAACTAGTTTGGTGAATCTTCACCTCACTTCCTCCAGAAGTACGTCTTTTTATGCAAGTTGTACGCTATAGAATGATCAAGGCCATCTTTGGACTTTTATTACTATCCTCTTGGATAAAGGTGAACATACCATTTGACTTGATTGTTCACTACATTTGCATGTTAACAACATGTCTCAGGGCACGGAAGTCTCATTGCAGTATCCTTGCTGTTGGATCTGGAAGTGATATTGTCCAGAAAGATCTTCAGAAGTCATGAATGAGGTGCAAATCCTGTGGTTACAGCTGGTTTATTAGGTGTGCATAACTGTCACAAAGTTCAATGTAAAATTTATCAGAGTACATGTCACCGCATACAACTGTCACATACAACCAAATGTCATTTAATTAAATTTACGTTAACTAAGTAAGAAAACAAAGGAATCATGGTCATACTGAAAACCAGCTCAAACCAGACAGATAAGAAAATACCTTGATAAGAACAGCCAATGACAAAGTTCGATTTGTGGCATGGTACAGGCAGGCTGCTACCAAGGAGCTACAGAACCAGCTAAACTACAAATCTTTAAAAATCCATTGAATATTTATTTTAAAAAAGCAGCTGATTATGTAAACATATAATCAAGCATAAGGAAAGTTAAACCACACACAAAAAAACAATTTAGACTCTAATCCAACATTACCAACTTGTGAAGAATTGCTTTTATCTAATTATTTTCTATATGTCACCGGCTTTCAATTCACCTTGTTCACCATCTTCCTGCCTCTGTCCTGGAAATTGTTTGTCTTGATGATGCTCAGGGCTTAGCAGTTCCTCAGGCATTGAGCATATGGACAGTGTGGCCCCACCCATCAAAGCTGGATGAGTGTGATCAGAGCCCAGACATTGGTGCCGGGTGGGACACTGAATTTGGTTCGCCTGCTCTGCCAGTAGATCTGCCTTAACAGGAGGGAACGGATATCCCGGCTGCAAGATTCATGTGTGCAAGTCAGGAGACTAGTTTGGTAGAGGATGGGAACCAGAGCACCAGGTAAAAGTGGAGGGTTTGAGAGGAAGGTAGATATTCTGAGATGTAAGTCTAAGGAAGGACGGGCGGGAGGAAGCACGATGAAAGGGATAGATTAAAACGAGTTTGTTTTGATGCTACAAGTATTAAGGTAAAGAATTTAAGAGCATGGATTAGTACATGGAACCAAGATCCTTTGGAGCCTTAGCTGACAGAGGGACAGGACTGGCTGCTTCACGTGGCAGGGTTTTGCTGTTTTAGAAAAGATGTTGAGGCAGATGAAAAAATGGGGAGTGGTGGGAAAGGTTACACTGTTAATTAAGTATAAGGTATAATACCACACCTGTACTCAGATGAGATATATTAGATGGTTCATCTCGAAGTCTATATATGGGTAGAATTCAGAAATAAGAAAGATGCTGTGTTCATTTCTGGTCACCTCACTACAGGAAGGATGTGGATACTACAGAGAGGGTGCAGAGGAGATTAACAAGGATGTTTCCTGGATTGGAGGGTGTGCCTTATGAGAATAGGTTGAGTGTACTTGGCCTTTTCTCCTTGGAGTGACAGAGGATGAGAGTGACCTGATAGAGGTGTATAAGATGATGAGGGGCATTGATCATGTGGATAGCCAGAGGCTTTTTCCCAGGGCTGAAATGGCTAACACGAGGGGGCATAGTTTTAAGGTGCTTGGAAATAGGTACTGAGAGGATGTCAGGTAAGTTGTTAACATAGTGGGTGCGTGGAATGCACTGCCAGTGGCAGTGGTGGAAGCGGATACAATAGAGGGTCTTTTAAGAGCCTCTTAGATAGGTGCATGGAGCTTAGAAAAATAGAGGGCTATGTGGTAGGGAAATTCTAGGCAGTTTCTAGAGTAGGTTACATGGTCAGCACAACATTGTGGGCCAAAGGTCCTGGAATGTGCTGTAAATTTCTATGTTATGCAATCACTCGGATGGATTATACTTCAGACCCCTAATAGCCGTGGGACATTGAGGAACAGATATGCTGGCAGATTAGGGAAAGATGCAAACCCGACAGGGTTGTTGTCGCAGGTGACTTCAACTTATCTAATACAGACAGGGACCTCCTGAGGGCATGAGGTTCTGATAGGGCAGTGTTTGGTAGGTGCATCGAGGATGGACTATGAAATCAAAATGTTGATAGTCCCAGCAAAAGGAGGGATCATACTGGATTTGGGACATGAGTCCGACCATGTGACTGACCTTTCAGTGAGGGAACAGTGATCACAACTCTGTGAGTTTTAAGATAGTTATGAATAAGGATATGAAAGGACAAGTACCTTAGCAAGGCCTTAGATAAGATCCTGAATGGGAGTTTGGCATTCAGGATAAGGGAGTAAATTGGATTGGATATTTTGCACCTGTGACTGGAGGCCTGAGAATAGTGGTGTGCTGCCGGGATTGGTGTTGGATCTATTACTAGTCATCTCTATCAATGATCTGAATGATAACGTGGTAAACTGGATCAGCAATTTTGTAGATGACACCAAGATTAGGGGTGCAGTGGACAACGAGGAAGTTTACAGCAGGATCCGCACCAGCTGGAAAATAGGCTGAATAATGGCAGATGGAATTTAATACAGACAAGTGAGGTGTTTCACTTTGGGAGGACAGAGCAGGGTAGGACTTGCACGGTGAATGGTAGGGCACTGAGGAGTGTGGTAGAACAGAGGGATTTGGCAATACAGAAATTCTTTGGAAGTGATATCACAGGCAGATAGGGTTGAGAACAGCTTTTGGCACATTGGCCTTCATAAATCAAACTATTGAGGACAGCAGTTGGGATGTTATAGGCTAAGGGTGAAGGGTAAACTGTTTAAGCGGAACGTTAGGAGAACTTCGAAGTGGTGAGACCGGAATAAGCTGTCAGCGGAAGTGGATGCAGGTTTGATTTCAACATTTAAGGGAAACTTGAATAGGTACATGGATGGAGGGCTGAGCTCTTGAGTGTAGGACAATAAGATTAGACAGCATTAATAGTTTGGCACAGACTAGATGGGCTGTCTGGGGCTGTAATATTCTATGACTAAGTATGAGCCTTGGGGGGAGTATTTGGGCGTAACAAAGTATGAGAGCATTGGGAAGGAACTAGGGAGATTTCATTGGGAGCAGCTGTTCACATCTGACATGCGGAGGGTGTTTAAAGACCACCTGAAAAAAATACAAGACTGGTAAGCTCCAGTAAGATGGATGGCAAGATAAGGGAGCCTTAGTATATGAAAGGTGATGAATTTAGTCAAAAAGAAAAAGGAAGCATATGTAAGGTTTAGGAAGCTTAAAATAAAATGAAGCTCTTTGGGATTATAAAGAAGCTTGAAAAATACTCAAGAAGAGAATTGGGAGAACTTGGAAGGGCTCATGAAAAGTTCTTAGCAAGTAGGATTAAAGAGAATCCCAATGCATTCTTATAGATGAATCAGGAGGAAGAGAATAACTAGGGAGTATGTCAGACAGTTCAAGGATAGAGGAGGGAATGTTCGGTTGAGGGGAGAAAATGTGAGCATGGTCCTAAAGTCCTTTGTATCAGTGTTTACAAGAAGAAGGACATGGAGAGCAGTGGAGCACACTTGTAAGCTCAGGCATTTTGAGATGAAGAACTAGTGTTGAGTCTCTTGAAGAATGTTACAGTGGATAAGTCCACAGGCTATTGAGATGGGCAAGAGGTGAGATTGTGGGGGCCTTGACTAAGATCTTTATGTCCTGTCCAGCCACACACAATGTACCAAAGGATTCATGGGTAGCAAATAATGTTTAAGAAAGGAAATAAAGATAATCCTGGAACCATAGACTGGTGAGTCGGGAACCAGTGGTAGAAAAGCAATTGGAGAGGAATCTTTGGGATAGGATTTATGAGCATTTGGAAATCCCATCCCTCGGTGTAGATGGGTGTTCGCTCTCCTTCTCGTCACTGAGGTGCTTCAGAAAGCCTCATCGTCGGAACAGTTGTGACCAAGACAGTAACTGCAGAGAGTGGAATGAGAGAGGCCGGACTTGCGGGTGTTGGGCCCTACAGCCGCACTGGAGTACGGGGAGAGCCGGAGATAAACCCGGTACAGCCGGGAGCGGTTGTGGGACACGGCGGCGCTGTCACATTGACTTCGCCTCCTCTGAGTGGAAGAAGCTGATTGGCTGCGTGTGTCTTGGTGGGAGGATTCCACGAGTAGTGATTGGTTAACGGCCGATGGCATGCGCTGATTAGTCAGGGGTGAGGAAGCTGCGGGTTCGGGGTTCTGATTGGGCGTGAAAAGAGCCGGGGAAAGTTGTGATTGGTGGAGAGATGTGGACTTGGGTGGCGGAGGTTGCGGCCTAGTTGGATCCTCATCCCCGCAGTCGGCAGTGAAGCGCCGGGTGGGCGGTAAGTTAGAATAGCCTCGGTGTTTGTCTTCGGGCCTCGGCTGGTGGCGAGCGGCGTGGGCGCAGTGAGCGGCCTCCCTCAGGGGTGTTGTCCCCGGCACGAACCCCGCCCTCGGGCCCGCTCACATCACCCGGCGATCGTCGCTAGGCCCCGCTGTCTGCTCCCAGCACGGTCAGGGGACAGAAGAACGCTGGGCCCGGTGTGTCGGTGCTGGCTCTATGCCGGAAGGGGGGGGGGGGGCTGCTACTCGGCGCCCTTGCTGATCGGTCTGTGCCGTTCATCCACAGCCTGTGTCTGCAGGCACTGACCGAATCCTACTTCTCAGCAGTGAAGCGCTTGTTTCCTAGTGTCATTCCTATTTCTGATCCCCTTTATCTCGTATCTCTCTCATCACTCCCGAGCCAGGCCCCTCATCATATCGTATTTTACAGGATCTTGTAACTCTGCTCCCTGATCCTTGTACCAGTCTCACATCTTTTCTCAACTTTGCCTTGTGCCTTCACAATCTTCCCTCATATTGAGGCGGCCTGAATTGGTTGCATTGCTGCAGCTGAGATTTGGCCATGATTAGTACAGCTTCAGTGTGGCTTCCTTGCTTTTTATGGTGCATTCCTGTGTTGATCACATCTTGTCAATCTAACTCGCCCTTTTTAGTGATTTGTATGCTGGAACTCCAGGTTCTGCTCTCACACCTTTCCAGAGAAGTATCTTGGATCATGTAGCTTCTGCTCATTCTAACCATTCTGCTCATTCTTTACATAGCGTAATCTTACCACAAAGTCTATACATTCTCCCAAGCTATTTGTATCCTTTTACAGTTGCATCACTATTCTCTATGAAGTCCATGGCTTTATCCCTTCTGCAAATTTAGAAATTGTGGCTTGCACCCCAGGTCTGGGCCATTAATATAGATGCTTGCAATAGTGATAGCATTACTATTCAAATAACTTCATTCCAATACAGTTATTGATCATAACTATGGATTGAACATGGAGCGGTATAATGAGGTACTATGTTGTGCCAACCTTTTAACCTACTCCAATATCAGTATAACCCTTTCCTTCCACATAGCCCTCCATTTTGCTTTCATCTAAGAGTCTCTTAAATCTGCCTAAAGTACCCTGGGAATATCCTACCGGAGACATCCTGCCCTCCCTGACATGCCCCCTAGAATTTCCACCAGTTACCTTGTAGTGCTGTCCTTTCATATTAGTCATTTACATCCGGGGGGAAAAGATGCTGGCTGTCCACTCTTGTTTGCTTCTTACCATCTTGTACACCTCTGTCAAGTCACCTTCACTGCAAAGAGAAAAGCCCTAGAATTGGACTAACTTTGTACACGTGTGATCAGTAAACCTCTACGCCATTTTAAGTCGGGGTAGGTCCCACTCAAACTCTGAAAACCCTGCGTGGTGGTTGTTCCAGTCGTGGTTATTAAAGGTTTTAAAGTTAAAGATAGATTCAAAACGCGCATGCGATTGCATAAAAATGGGTGGCCAGGCAGAAGATGAGACAGAATGTAAAGAAAGACCAAAAAAGAGATGTTAAAAGAATAAGGGTACAAAGATTAGAGGAGATAAAGCCAGCTGCAAATCTAGAAACAAATGGTAAGAGTTTCTATCAATGTTTTTAGGATTAAAAGGTTACTCATTCCAAGTAGTCCAGGCCAGTGGCCAGTAATGGATCACAGTATTATATGTAGATTCCCAGAGGAAATTTGATGAGGTGCCACATCAAAAGTAAATGTGGAAAATAAAAGCTCGTGGTGTTGGTAGTAAGGTATTGGTGTGGGTGGACAATTGGCTGATGCACAGTCAACTGAGTGCTGTCTTTCTCCAGTTTGGAGGATGTAGCCTGATCTTTTCAATTTGCATAAATTATTTGGAGGTCTGGTTATCAATTTAGTTGATGACAAAAATATAGATAAGAAAGCAAGCTGTGGACTAAGCAGTAAAGGCATACGGAAAGGTTAGGTAAGTTGCAAAGATCTGGCAGGTGGAGCGAGGAAAATATGAAATTATTTCATTTTGGCCATAGTATTTTTTTAAAATTGCAAAGCTTGAGTTACAGAGTGATTTGGACTAGCAAAAGACTACATTGAAAAAGGGTGATAAGGAAAGATAACAATGTTATTGTTCAATTTAATATCAGAGAATGTACACAATACACAACCTAAAGTTCAAATACAAATTCAATATGTGTTTAGTTTGGGGGAATAAAATACAACAGTAAGAGAGCTAAGCTTCATTTCTTTAAATTCAGTTTTAAGAGCTATTGTCCTTACTAACGAAGAAGAATGTTGATAGAAGCAGGTTTATCGGACCTGGAGTGATACTTGTGACATACGTGTTGGATTTGAACTTACTGATGTGAAGATTCTGAGGGGCCTTGAATGTGGATGCGCAGATAGATATTTACAGGAGAATGTGGAATTTTCTCTGGTCCTTTTGTGTCTCCTTCCTGGTTTTTGACCCTTCCACAAAGGGGAACCATATCTATCCATCTACTCTCTCTATCCACCCCGTGATTTCAGATCTCCTTTGGCTCAAGAGTAGTATCTCCAGCCTAACCCTGTACTTTTAGTCCTTCAAACTTTAGAAACGCAGTTCTGTATGCTTTTTGAAGTTCTGACATCTGTCTAACGTGCATTGAGCAGGTCAACAGGTTGTGGCTGAAGAGATCAGAAGCCCTGGTTCCAGATGGTAGGAAGGTGCAGAAGATAGGTGACCTACGTCATTTTCTTTTTCTCTCCAGATGAATCCAAGTGCTTCCTTCAAAAGACCAAAAAGATAATGTTGACTTTTCCAGGTCTTATGTGCTAATTACTTTGTGATTTGTTGCTCTTTCTCTCCAGCAGACTGGGTCGCTTGCGATGCCAGAACACTCTGATGTAAGCTTATGTCCTGAGGATCGTGTGCGGGCCCTCACCAAGAAAGGGAGTTTTGTGGATATAAACGATGACGTGCCTTTGCGGAGGTACTTCCGTTCTGGGGTTGAAATGATTCGCATGGCTTCAGTTTACGTGGACGAAGGCAACTTGGAAAGTGCGTTCGTGCTTTACAACAAATACATCACGTAAGTTCAACAATCACTTTGCTGTTCCATTGTTGTGCACGAGTTTTTGGAGATGCCGTCAAAAGTTCATTGAATCAGAATCTAATCTCAGAACAGGTCATGGATTCAAGGTATCTTGTGTTACTAGAAGGACCGACAAAGTCAGAAAGGCATCGCTAAAAGGGCAGCACTGTTTCATTGGGAGAGTATCTGGCAAGTGGTGTTAGTGCCCATTTGTTTTGATTATTTTTGGGTGATATCACTGATATCTGAAGCATTAATACCTGAAGAGATTCTGTTTGTCACCTAAAACGCTCAAAAACTTCAATAGATGTACTGTGGAGAGCATTCTGACAGGCTGCATCACTGTCTGGTGTTCGGGGTCTGGTGTTCGGGGGCTGGTGGGGAGCACCACACCAAAAGAAGCTGCGGGAAGTTGTAAAATTAGTCAGCTCCATCATGGGCACTAGCTGCTGTAGTATCCAAGTCACCTTCAAGAAATGGTGCCTCAGACAGGACCCAAGGTATGCCCTCTTCTCATTCTCATTGTTTCTCAGGTAGGAGGTACAGAAGCCTGAAGGCACACACTCAGCGATTCAGGAACAGCTTCTTCCCCTCTGCCATCCGATTCCTAAATGGACATTGAACTCTTGAACACGACCTCACTTTTTTCTTTTTAATATATATTTCTGTTTTTGCACTATTTTTACTCTGTTCAAAATACATATACTTACTGTAATTAATTTACTTGGTTATTTATTTTCTATCTGTATTATCATGTATTGCATTGAACTGCTGCTAAATTAACAAATTTCACGACACGTGCTGGTGATAATAAACCTGATTCTGATTCTGGAAACATCTAATCTCTGGCTGCCTTCTTGTACATCGTGTCATTGACTAAACTTCAAAAAATATGTTGGTTCCTCTTGGCTCTGGGAATTGAATCATTGTCTTGAAGTAAAAACGCCGAATGGGATTGAAGATGGTTTTGAGATCTCGACACAATGCAATATTTGTTG